>NW_004797275.1:660982-662208 GCF_000002075.1 Aplysia californica
AGAGGAACATGGCTCAGTGACTCGACCGAGGTTCATGGCAGTTGTTTAGGTGATCAGCAGCCGGTGAAATTGGATACAAAAGTGACACTTTACTACTAAAACAGATGGTGTGGTCTAAGTTTTCCACCCCCTTGTACATTGTGAAGTTCTAAACAATCAGGGCCTCCGACTAAACACATCTTCTTCTTCAAGTGAACTTTTCCAACAAGATGGAGAACCGTGAAGACTCTCCAGACACACACCTTTCAAGAACGTCCAGTTGAGGAGTTGGACCTGTGTTATTTGTACCATAGGTCAACATGATATAGACTGGATTAACGGCTAGCCGAATATTGGTTTTATGCAAGATGCTGTTTTACTTGATTTTCATATGTGTGTCACAGATTTTTAAAAGTGTGATGAACATAAATACATGTATCTCATTACATCTCTGTTTTAAACTAAGCTCTGACAAAAGTATCTCACTCCCGAAAAAAGAGTATAAAACTCTGACTGTAGCATATTTTAGAAATTCAAGGACAAATACTTGAGGGTGAAATACTTGAAAAGACTTCTTTGGCTTCTGATTATTGCTTGGGTCTTAAATATTCACGTAAGATAAACTCAAATTTATTATCTCAAAAGAATAATATATCCGTTTTTTTAAACGATGGAGTGGTTCGCACCTAGCTCCAAAAGGAAAAATAAACAAACAGACACAATAGCAATGTACACTTTAGACACTCCAGTCCTATGTTGATGAGGGTTTGGAAAGTTTCACTTTGTGGTGTAAATCTTGAGATCAGACTAAGTGAGTTAATATTTTGATAATATTTTGATCACGTAAATTGCTTTAGAGACAGCGTGTTTCAATTGTGGGGACTAACTGCACAAGGTTGTACAAGACTATTAGTTGGATCCTTTGTGTTTGAATATAAGAATATTGGTTTTATGCAAGGATCTGTTTTGTTAGATTTCATATCTGTAACGCAGATTTTAGAAGTGTGGTAAATAGACATATCTCATTATGTCTCTGTTTTTAACTGAGCTCTGAAAAATGTATCTGACCTTCTTTAAAGAGTATAAAACTCAGACTGTTGCATATTTCAGGAATTCAAGGACAAGTTTTTAAGAGTGAAATACTTGAAAAGATTTCTTTGACTTCTGATTATTGTTATGGTCCTTTGTTTTTTAATATAATAATATTGGTTTTAATGCATGGTGCTGTTTTACTAGATTTTTGTCAT
>NW_004797275.1:662308-666791 GCF_000002075.1 Aplysia californica
AGTTTTAAGAAGTTTGATGAATACAAATAACTTCTTAAGAGCATGTTTTAAACTGACCTCTGACAAATGTATCTCAGTCCCGAGAAAGAGTATAAAGCTCAGACTGTAGCATATTTCAGGAGTTCCAGAACAAGTACTTGAGAGCGAAATACTTGAAAAGACTTCTTTGACTTCTGATATTGCTTTGGTTTGAAATACTCACGTATGATAAACTCAAACTTGTGATCTCACAAGAATATATTATCGGTATTTAAAAAGACAATAGAGTCTTTGCTGCCTAGGTCCTAAGGGAAAATAAACAGACACAATAGCAATGTAGACTTTAGACACTGCAATCTTATGTTGGTGAGGCTTTTGGAAAGTTTCACTTTGTGGTGTAAACATTGAGATCAGACTGACTGAGTAAATATTTTTCCCATATAAATCGTTTTAGAGGCAGCTTGTTTCAACTGTGTGGAATAATTATACACGATTGTACACGTCTATGAGTTGGATCCTTTGTGTTGGAATATAAGAATATTGGTTTATGCAATGAGCTGTTTTGTTAGATTTCACATCTGTAACGCAGATTTTAGACGAGTGATGAATAGAAATATCTTATTATGTCTCTGTTTTTAACCTGAACTTCGATACATGCGTCTGACCTTGTATTAAGAGTATAAAGCTCAGCCTGTTGCATATTTCAGGAGTTCAAGCAAAAATTCTTGAGAGGGAAACGCTTGAAAAGTTTTCTTTGACCTCTGATTATTGTTATAGTCTTAAATAAGCACGTATGATAAACTTCAAACTTCACATTTGTAATCTCTTTTTTAAGAAGTGTAAGCTTTAACACCCAGCTGAAGAAAAAAATAAACAGACACAAGAGCAGTGTACACTTTAGACATTCGCGTCGTATAATATGTTGATGAAGGTTTTGAAAAAGTCCCTTCTGTTGGTGTAAATATTGTAGTCAGACTGAGTGAGTTCACTTTTTTACATGTAGATCGTTCAAATTTGTTTGAACTCGTATGTCAGACAATAACTGTGCGGAATAACTGCTAACTGTATAAGATAATGCAAGGCTACGATTTGGATAGTTTGTTTTTCTAATATAATAATATTGGTTTTATGCATGTTGCTGTTTTACTAGATTTTTTCATGTCTGTACCACAGTTTTAGAAACGTTAAAAATGGAAACATCTTTCTATATCTCTGTTTTGAATTAAGCTGTAACAATCTCACTCACTAAATAGAATATAAAGCTCAGACTGTAGCATATTTCAAGAATTCTAGGACAAGTACTTGAGAGCGAAATGCTTGAAAAGACTTGTTGATTTCTGGTTATTGTTATGATCTTAAATAGGAGCGTATTATAAACTCACACTTGGATGGTGTATGAATATAACGTTTTTAAGAGAATAGCGTCTGTCAAGTTTTGCTCTATATAAGACAAGAACATTTTATCTAGTAGTCTACGAGGAAACCAATGACATTATTTCACACAATTGTTCTTGCTAGACAGAACAAATCAATTATGTTGTCAGAAAATGAAATTTAGACGCTAGACACGCAAGCAATACTCTTGTCTTACGTTGATGAAGGTTTTGGGAAGTTCCTCATATTGGTGTAAACCTTGAGATCACATTGATTGAGTAAATATTTTTTACAGCATAATCTACATGTATATCATTTTCGAAGCAACTTGTTTCAACTCACAGTTCAGAAGTAAATTGTGTGGAATTGGTATAACTTCACAAGATTATAGAAGAGGAGCTTAGTTTTATCAATACTCGATTATTGTAACTCTTTGTTATCAGGAATTTGACTGGAGAAGGTAAAAAGATTTCAAACTTTCCAAAACAACGCTGCACGTTTAGTTTTACGGAAAAGAAAGCGAGACTTTGCTACACCTTTTTTACGGACATTGCATTGGCTTCCTGTTGAGAAAAGAATTGTGTACAAGTTGGCCACCCTTTGTCACAAATGCTTGAATGATAATGGCCATCATATTTATCAAATCTTTTGAGACTGTATATTCCAACTTGCAGTTTAAGGTCACCCGCTGACAAAAAGAAATTTCTTTTACCATCTATGAAACTTAAAACAAAGGGTGAAAGGGCATTTGAATATCAAGGCCCCAAGATCTGGAATGTTTTGCCAAGTACTTTAAGAGAGATCACATTTGTTTATTCTTTCAAATGTCAGCTGAAGTCATTTCTGTTTTTAAAGTAAAAAGGTGAATATTTGGAGTGATTTTCTTTTGGTCAGAACACAACGTTTTATGTTACTGCTGTACACTGTATTGTATTGTAAAGCGCTCACAGCCTGTGTACTTAAATCGGGGTTGAGCGCTATATAAATGTCATTTATTATTTTTTATCATTATCATTATTATTATTATTATTATTATTATAATTATTATTATTACTACTACTACTACTACTACTACTACTACTACTACTACTACTACTACTACTACTACTACTACTACTACTACTACTACTACTACTACTACTACTACTACTACTACTACTACTACTACTACTACTACTACTACTACTACTACTACTACTATTATTATTATTATTATTATTATTATTATTATTATTATTATTATTTGATCCTTTAGTGTTTTAATAGAAGAATATAGGCCTTATGTAAGGTTCTGTTTTCCCAGATTTTCAAGTTGTAAAATATATTTTAAAACCTTGATAAATATAAATAATATTATCTTATTATATCTCTGTTTTATTTTGAGTTCTGATATATAAATAATACATCTCTCTTCTAAAAAGAATACAAAGATCAGATTATTGCACACTTAAGGAATTTAAGAAAAGTACTTGAGAATGAAATCCTTGAAAAGACTTCTTTGTCTTCTGATTATTGTTATCGTCTAAGATAGCGTAATGATAAACACACATTTGTGATGTTATAAGAATGTCATGTTTTTAAATAGCGTCTGTCATACCTGGCTCAGAAAGCAACTGCATAAGGTCATATGAGCGCGCGAGACACATTAAACTTTTTCAGTTAGTAGGACATTTTGAATTTTGCCTGGATGGTGGCCGATGCTTACTCATCGATTTAGACCACCAAGGGATCTTTAACCAGCGCAACTTGCACACGGGACCTCCGAGATTTTTCGCCCTTGTCTGAGAAGGCTGGGTATAGATCTTTCCTATCATAAGATCTGGGGTGTAGCTGAAAGACAGCAGTAAGAAGGAGCCAAGGAGTAGCAGTAGAAAGGCTGCAGAAAGAGTCAGGAGCCCAAAGTAGGGGGGCAACGGAGGTGAAGGGGTGGGGGCAGAAAGTGGAGACCAAAGCAGACGACAGAACATTGTTAGAGAGCAGGAAAGGAGGTGAAAGGAGAAGAATTTTGTTTCTGTCTCTACCCGGATTCGAAACCGGGACCTTTGGATGAAAGGAAAACACATTAACCTCTAGGCCACGAGAGCCCCAGTACGCTTCTGTTCTGTAAATAAGAAAAATACAAAAGGTCATTTTTATCATCATCCATCAAACTTCTTCCATCTTAACCATTTTGTTATAAGTATTCATGACCTTAGAGCATGCTTCAGAGTACCATTGTGTTCCAATCAGAATACTGAGTATGTGTCTAGCTTAACATTGTTATTCATTTTATTACTGTTCATTAAAAATGTACATTATGCATTTGACTGTAAACCTGCGTGTGTGCATGTTTGTGTGTGTTTGTGTGTGTGTGTGTGCGTGTGATTGTGTGTGCGTATGTGTGTGCATGTTTGTATGTGTATGCATTTGTGTGTGTGTGTGTGTGTGTGTGTGTGTAAGTGCGTGTGCCCATGCGTGTGTGTGTGTGTGTTTGTGTGTGTGCATGTGTGTGTGTATGTGTGTGTATATGTGTGTGTATTTGTGTGTGTGTGTGTATGTGTGTACATGCTGAAACACCAAACCAATGTTCCAGGTTGTGGACATTAAAGATGTGTGTGTGTGTGTGTGTGTGTGTGCGCGTGTGTGCGTGTGTGTGCGTATATGTGAGTATGTGTGAGTGTGTGTGTGTATGTGTGTGTGTGTATGTGTGTACATGGTGAAACACCAAACCAATATGCCAGGTTCTGGACAATAAAGATGTATCTTGCTTTATCTTTTGTTTAAACATAAACCCACTTGTCTTTCTGTACTCACACTGCCACGTTTTCTGTACAGAAAGTTCCCATATGATGTTGATGTTCACCAATTTCCTTTGATTTGACAAATAAAAAATGTAAACTGTGATAAAAGCCTCGTTGTGTTTTCTTCTAAAACTTTTTAATTTTTTGGTTTTGGATGTGAGCAGTTGGAGGGTGTCGTTAGGAGGACACGCTTAAGTTATCCCTGTTTCTGTCTGTTCTCTTACCAGTTTCCCTAAACACCTTCACTTCGCTACCTCAGGATGACAAAGTTCTGTCTGCCGGGCTGGAAACCTCCTAATCTTCAAGTCAGGCAAGGACTAAGTGAAGTATTACGAGTACTTAAAGACCGT
>NW_004797275.1:668580-670716 GCF_000002075.1 Aplysia californica
GTATGGTATGGTATGGTATGGTATGGTATGGTATGGTATGGTATGGTATGGTATGGTGTGGTATGGTGTGGTGTGGTATGGTATGGTATGGTATGGTATGGTGTGGTATAGTATGGGGAGATGGGGAGGTATGGGGAAGTATGGTATGGTTTTGGGAGGTATAGAGCGGTATGGGGCGAAATGGGAATGTTTTATCTAACACATTTTTAAAGTGAGTGGTTGGCGGGTGCTGTAGTCTGGTTTGCTTCTTCTTTCCAATCAAACATCTATCGTCCATATCTTCCCTTCTTCTTTTGTATGTTTGTTACTCTCTTGTAACAGCTCTAATCTTCTGGCGCTCATTTGATCTTATGCAGTTGCGACCGCCGTGAAACCTCTACTAAAACTAAACATGACAAAACATTTTAAAAAAAGCAATTTCAGATGAGTTAAACCTAATCCCTATCTCAAATGACAAATCCCCGTTGTACACGTGATGGACAGTCAAAGAAGCTTTTAAAACAACAGTGTCGGGAAGACTTGACTAAGGATTCGAACCATCCTCCCCCAAACAAGGCCGTGCAATACGCTAAATAGAATTACGGCTTCCCAATTCCCAGAGTAAGGCCTTTGGGCTACGAGAAGGCAGCATGTGCAACAAAAGTACCTTAAAATAATTACACTTTCTTAATATCCAAACTTAAATGCAACGACTACAATCTCGTCTTTGATAATCTCCAACGTGAGTGGTTGGCATGTGCTCTGGTATCGTTTTCTTTTTCTTTCCATCCAAATATCTATCGTCCTTACCTCTTTCTCATCTTTGTATGTTACTCTCTAGTAGCATCTCAAATCTCTGGTACTTGTATGAATTATTATTTGTGTTTCAAGTTCCGTAAAACTCTTACTAAAAACTAAAACTAATCTTCTACGCATTCCATTCAATTTGTAAATTGCATGACGACCGAATGATGAATATTCATAACGATTTGTACTGTGCCTTTTAGCACTATGCCACTTCACTTCGCAGATATTCTGGCGCACAGTTTGGTCTAAACTATAATAGTATAAAAAAGTTATCAAAACCTCATACATTTTCTCCCAAGCTGTAAAGTGCGACGCCAGTCAATCTCCGAGGCCATACACTTTCCCATAGCGCACGGCGCACTCTCATATCAGTTGTCAGAAAGTTATTGATTATTTCTCTAAGAGTGAGCGCCCACATCTTCGGTCTTCCGTCGACTCTGGGCGTCAAATTACACACACCAGTGTTGGTCTCGCTTTGTTGTCGCACCTTATTTATTAATTACCGTCGATGGTACGGCCAATGCGATCAGTTTATCAAAAATAGCCTACACATTCATTCGACTTGCTGTGTCTGCATGATCGGGCCTAGAATCTAGGCGTAAAGTCGACTCGGCTGGGACTCACTTGTCAAATAAAGATCAGCTTTTTACTTAACTATTAGAAGTCATCAAATCTACTGACCAGGGGATACTGTACTTTGCTTGCTTTCTGTTGTTGTTTGTTTTTTGTTCTTTTTTGTGTTGCTTTTTTGCTGTCTTCATAATTTGTCATTAATATCTACTAGACTGTACCAAGAATGTGTCATCGTACATCAAATCTCCATTCTTTTCTTTAAACTTGTGTTGTGTTATAGAAGCTTGTACTGTGAAACCTTGGCTATGCATTTTTTGCTGAAAATGTTGACGTGTTTCCCGCTATTCTCTTGTTGCAGCAAAGCAAGGAATCGGCTTACGACTTGTAATGGTTAAGGTTCACTTTTTGTTATAAGCCATCTTTAAGCACTAATTCTTGCATAATTATGTTCTAATGAACTTCAGTCACGAACCAATTACAAAGCAGGAGTAGTTGAATCGATCTCACAGTCGGTCGCCACAGGTGATGACGACACGCAATTTTTACAGGTTCAATATTATAATAGAAATAATCATTATCATTTACATTATGATCAAAAGAGATCTTTTCCAATTCACAGCATTCAAACTGGTTATCATGTGAGTTATATATACCATTGAATCGGAATCGACCCCCCCCCCCTCCTTCTACCCTTCCCCTCGCCTCCCCAAACACTTTTTCATTTGAGCTGCTCCTCTTTGGCAATGTGAGAGTACTCAGAAGTATTCACGGACATAC
>NW_004797275.1:671289-675966 GCF_000002075.1 Aplysia californica
GTGAGTGTGTGTGCGTGTGTGTGTATGTGTGTGTGTGCGTGTGTGTGTATGTGTGTGTGGTTGGCATAAGAAGAAGGAGGAGAAAAATCCATATTGGAATGAGGAGGCAAGGTGGGGAGGGGGTGAGTGGGGTGAGTGGGGGTATCAGAGGTGGTAATGAATGAGAACCCGCACGCTGGATATTGGCCGGCAGAAAGCTATCAGACTGCTGAGGGGGAAAAGTGCCATTATGATATTGTTGTCTCGGTCTCCCGTCTATCGGTTTGTGGATAGTGCTGATGTCCATTTTCTCCTTCAGGTAGGTGTGATGATATAAAATAGTCAGACCTTTGATATTTGTTAATAGAGCGGGAAAATGAAGTAACCCCCCACCCCAACCCCCCCCCCCAAAAAAAAACAAAACAAAACAACAACAACAAAAATACAAAAACAAAAACAAAAACAAACAAAACCCCCAACTTCCCCCACCCCATCCCTCAGCAACCCACAACAACAAGAAAAAAACAGCATAAAATGCATTCTATTTTGATAAGTGGGGATGCATGCACTTAAACAAATTATACCGCATATTATTGGCCTAGAGTAAGCTTGTATTGTAACAACACAAATTTTGTAGCGTAATCGTTTATAGTAAGCTCGAGGTGTATTTATACAAGTTATATACGGTAGCGCGAGGATTTATTTTAGTAAGCTTGCGTTGGGTTTATACAAACTATTTAGCATGTTGGTCTAAAAAAGTAAACCTTTTTGAACTTAGAGGTGCTGATTGACGGTAAGCTTGTGTTGAGTTAATACATAATATACACATTTTGTGGCTCAGTGGTTTATAGTATGCTTGTGGAGTACCGATACTTATAATGTATAGTATGAATTCCGTAGCGTAGTATTCTATAAAAGTAGGCTTGGTTTCGCTTGACTTGATCTCGCAATTGCGTACTAATTATTCAACACTTCGCAATATAAGAGCACACGGTGCGAGAGCACCGTTGTTTCGTAATATGTATTTAATTAAAATTATTTTTTGGTGCTATTTTTTAAGTGCTCTGTCATACGTCAATCTTTCTTGGTTTTTCCAGGTGTCTATAACGTGCTTCTTTTATGATACGCACGCTGACGTAAGGGTAGTTCTCCTTTCCTGCTTGGTCACCGATATAAATATATTTAATTAACTTTAAACGTGTCTAAAATAAATAGACAGATCTATCCGTGTCTGTGGCGAGATAAGTTGTCTCTTCGCTAAAGACGCACACGGCTAGTGTTCAATTCCACTGTGGGAGACAGTGTTAATTATAAGCTATTTGATCTTCCTGCTTGTGCTGTAGTGTTTTTCATTGTATAGGATATCCCTGACAGGAAGTCAGAACTGATGAGTATAACGTTGTGTGCGTGATGTGATAGTAATAGTCAACACACGGTTGTGATAAGGTTAGTTTTGTGATTGGGAGAGCAATGAGGTGTTACTTTAAAAGAAATTTTGATGAAAGTATATTATTTTACAGATTTTCAAACGAGTTTAATGTGTCCATAGCATCAAGGAGAGTGCAGTTCTTGGAGGTCGGTCAAATACGAGATCCCAAATTTACAATGAATTGAAAGTTTAAAAAAACCTACAAACAAACAAACAAACAAACAAACGAACAAACAAACAAACAAACAAACAAACAAACAAACAAACAAACAAACAAACAAGCAAACAAACAAAGACACAAACACACGAACAAACAAATCAACAAACAGACAAGCAAAAAAAAACAAAACAACAAAAACCCACCAGCACGACCAACAGTCATTGCTTTGTACTACCGAGCTCACACTACATATAATATCTACACCATCCTATGCCTGGACACGTCTCTGTACTCTCATAAAGTCGCCACCACAGTCTGCCTTTGTTGCTTCAGCCCAAGACTCGGTTTGTCTTGTTCAGGTCAAAACTGCCTTATCTGATGCTGAAGGCTAACCCATAATGTTGTGCCAATTTTTACTACGATAGTAACCCAAAATGTAAAAACCAGCCAAACCCCCCCAACAACAAACAAACAAAAACAAAACAAAACAAACCCCGCCCCAACAAAAACCAGCAACAAATACATTAAAAAAAATTGAAATAGTCACCTATACGACCAGTACGCTACCTTAGAAATTACAAATTTTTATCTTCTCACTACTTAGTTTTGAGAAATTTGACGTCTGAATTTTTGAGTTTCATGACAATAATATGTCAAGCTGTTCCGAATCTAGTTGTTTGAATATCTTCATAACGACTCCAAATATTCTTATAATTTTGTTGAAGCAGGTAGAGCTTTTGGTTTCTGACCTCATGGTCTTAGTAACTCAACACAGCCAGAAATGTCAGATAGAACTTTATTACTTTTGAGGTAGCAAATAGTCTTGTCTACAGTAGACACGTGGTTGTTGCTGCATTGGAGGCATTCAGCTCATATATGTGATTATTATTTCAACTGCTCAGTGTAAGGTTCAGTCATACATCAGTTTTTACGATGGCGTATTGCTGAGTCTCACGCAAAACAGTCAATTTGCAGATGGCAATGTTTTTGTTAAAGCCGAGCCAATTGAAGACCTGAGAACACACCAAGGACACGTCACAGTTAAAAGATTTAGAGAAAATGAGCAAAAACTTCTTTTCATATTGATAAATACTTCAAGTAAGTTCCGATTATGAAGACTCTCTGCACTTGACATTGCTTTTGCTTGAAAGCGTTGCATCTTTGAACTAGAATGTTTTTTTTGTAAATGTTTTATGGCGTTCGCATCTGCATAAGGTCATATGAGCGCGCGGGACACATTGAATATTTTCTGTTGGCAGGAAATTTGAATTTTGTCCGGGTGGCAACCGAAGCCTGCTCTTATCGATTTTAGACCGCCAAGGGATCTTTAATGTGCGCAACTTGCTCTCGGGCCCGCCGAGATTTTTCGCCCTTGTCCCAGAAAGCTAGGTGTAGATCTTTCATACCAGAAGATCAAGGGTCTGGCTGAAAGACAGCTGTAAGAAGGAGCCAAGGAGTAGAAGTAGAAAGGCTGCAGAAAGAGTCAAAAGCCCAAAGGATGGGGGCAAAGGAGGTGAGGGGCTGGGGGCAGAAAGTGGAGACGAAAGCAGACGACAGAACGTTACTAGAGGATATGAAAGGAGATATTTTTAGAGAAGAAAAATTTCCGGTCGCTACCCAGATTCGAGTCCGGGATCTTTGAATGAGAGGTCAACACCTTAACCTCTAGGCCACGAGAGCCTTCGAACAAGAATAATTAGGCGTAGGAACAGAATATTGCTTCGTCCGTGCTTTTAATAGATAGCCCGTTGTCGCTGCTTTCGAATGGTATGCAGTAGAACCCTATTTTTGGGAAAATGTGACTTAACCTAGTTGTTATTCTCATGTGTTCAATCTATAGAGAAATGTGACACCTCATAATGAAAATAAAATATTACGAGTGCTCCCTGCGAATTGGACAAAGCACTCAGTGCGTTCGATCAAATCGATTACGTAATCTCTGATTGAACGAGTTCTAAAAGACAAATAAATGTTTTCTTTTCATTAGCGATGAAAGTGGTGTGTGCGGATCCCGGTGCGTACACCTAATCGACGGACTGTCAGTTTAGAAAGACCGCCGTCTTGTGAGAAATGGGGTATAGAACGCATGTTATAGTGACGTAAATGTTTTCCACAATCTTTGATATGTTCAAGGACTCTGTATAACAAGATGGTTCATTCCTCTCTTTGAACCAATTAAAAAAGTGTCCTCAAAATCCGGTGGCGCCCTCTTCAAAAAAGCGCCCGCTTCTGGAACAGAGTTACAATACTTGTGTGGAAAAAAAATCAAAGTGAAACCAACAGGTTTTTGTATAAAATTATAATTAAAATTTCGGAAAAACACCTTTTTTAAGTGGTTACACTGAAAAAATCCTTTTCAGGTGAAAGGGGCGACTGTTTCCTTCGTTTAATTTACCTTTAGAACGAGAGGCGAGAGGTCATTAAAATAAAATAAACCCAAACCTCCGCATAGAGAGAACCGGAACAGCTGATTCGCAAGGGGGTGCTATTCCTATTCTTCTTCTGGACAAACGAAAGAGAGCTTCAAAACAAAGACTGCAGCGACATCTGAACCAATGTGCGGACTTCCGCGGACACTTTTTTGGCCGAATGAACTATCTTGTTATGTACAATCTTTTGTATGATTACCTCAACTTGAGTGACTTCTTAAACAACCGACAATTGGGCTGATATGATTCAGAGGTCAGTTATGTAACCAAAAGGCTAACCCCCTCCCTCCCTCACATCTTTTTTTAAATAAAAGAAAAGTCTTCACTCTAAACTTAACGGAAAAACAAAAATGTCTAATGGATAACCACACGAAGTTGAAGCGTAAAAGCAAGATTCTCTTTAACGTAAATAATTATTAACTTCCTAAAACAATAACAATATGTTTGCACCATGGCTCACTTCTTTAAAAAAGTCACAAAGCAGAATCCTTAACATTTTTATTTCTTTTCCCATTATTTATTCCCAGTCTACCGGAAAAGTCGACCATTGCTCCTCTCCACAATAAAACGTCATTCATTTTTTTTTTCTGTTTTTTTTTAAATAGCTTTTTCAGTTGGCTGACCTCCCCCCCCTTCTCTCACCCCTCCCTCTGTCTCTCCTCCCTTCTCTCTCTCTCTCT
>NW_004797275.1:679878-684663 GCF_000002075.1 Aplysia californica
TTACTAATTTTTATTTCATTTACGTATTTATTCATAAGTTCAATTTTTTAGTTTGGGAGAGGGGTTGGATCTAAATATTTAGAAACGGTGTATACGTGCGCTCATATGACCTAAGGACCTTCTAACATTATGCAGATGCGAGCACCGTAAGTCTTACAAAAAATGAGTGGTATTGTGATAAAATGCAATAGACAAGGGTGAGGGTGGGGGTTAGTAAATTCAGTAGGTAGGTTGATAGCCTAAGACAGAGGCTTTCGAGGTAAAGGTGAAAAATGAAATTCTATGTCTTTTTAATGAATTGAATGTACCGCGTGTGGAAAACAATTTAATTGTTTTGAAAACAGCCTCAATTTTAAGATTCAAAGAGCTTTAGGGTGGTAAGTAATGGGGCATTTTTAAAAACGAAATCTGTAACTAGTTTATGAATTGTTCATGGACCTATAGGGAGTTTGAGAAGAATATCAAATGTAATTGCAAAGGAAAAATCGCTTTGGACTCTGTTGTGAAGGAGACATTTGGAACGCTTTACTTGAACAACAAAATTACTGTAAATGTTACTATGCGTGATAAACTTACTTGCTTATCTGAGGAATTGGTTTAATGCAGGGGGCTGTAAAGGCCTACCACCCGAATCTCACAGCCTATTTATAGATGTCCCAGGTGAAAGCAAATATTTCTACTTCAAATCATCACCATCATCCACTATTGTAGAATGTCGCAATTCGAAAAAGTATCAAATCAAAGAATGTTGTAGTAGAGACTTTATTAAGTGTTTTACGGCGCTCGCAACTGCATAAGGTCATACTTATGAGTGCTTTGTAGCGGTTGGTGAGGCAGTACAACTATTGAACATAGTCTTATTCATCTTCTCAGAATAGTGAAGGATGTGGACGAAGTAAATATTAATTTTTTATTAGCAAAATGATCTGAATGAAGTAAAAGTTTTTTTTGGTTTTTTTTGCTTCTCCTGAAAACCTCCTATTTCGACATACGATAACGATGAATGACGCCATCGACATAATAATAGAAGACACTTACCACGATACAGATAAAGAGTCCTCTGACAGTCATGGCATTCATGAGAAATGTAACGACATACGCGTAAACGTTGTTTATTCTGTCTCAAGGACTGAAACAGTACATTACCGAACCATTGTTAAGGACCGCGCTACCAAGGCAATTTCTGCTGTTAAGTGCATTGAAATTTGAACCTGATAACCCCGAATAATACAGAAGAACAAAGCACCCCTATTGAGCTTTCAAAAGCCCAGCTGGACGTGGGTTTAATCTTGAAAAGCCTGCCGTATCCTTTTTAACAGACCTTCAATCTCCTTTTTAAAGGGAATAAAATCGATAGTTGTCCGGAAGTGAAGCTAATGCACTGTTCTTTTCAAATTGAAGTTTAAAAAATGTTCTATGGACATTCTCCGTGTCTTTATAAAGCAATGTAGAAATTATTGATTGTAAGCAAGTGGGAATGGGTTGAATTAATACTGTTTGAATACAGTAGGAGGCGGGCTGCTCCGGCCCTGCCTGGTTTGACCAAACCGAGTTTTCTGGTTACAACAGAACTACGGAGACACTGATGACAATAGAACGCTCGTCTTTTTCCCCTGGACAGACGGAAGCTCTAAAAGTTTCAAAACAAACTTACTAACCAACAGCCACAAGGTATATGTATATAAATATAGAAGTATATCAAGATAAGAAGTAAAAGGGTTTAGGTTTTTTTGGCTACAAAAAAGTTAGACATTAGCTGCGTGGTGCCACAAGGAAGAAATCATGTGAAACGAAAGTAATAGTTAAATTATGTTAAGAACCGATAAAAACCTCACATGTTTAACAGAAACGAATGGTCAGGATACAAATCAACATGCTGCTGGTATATTATAGAACTGACTAAGTGAAATCTAAAGCCAAGTTTACTTTTATTTACTTATTGTTGCACTACCATGCGCTGTGTCGTATAGGCTTGCATTGATCTGAAGGCTGCTGCCATTTTCACTATAGCCACAGCTTGTGTTTTTTGTTCCATCATCTGGGCAAGTGTGACCATCCTTTGTTGATGAGTCAGCTGAGTGAGCATTTGGTCTTTTGCTTCTCCGAGCCACAGTTTCAAATCGTATTTCCAAATTCACAAGCGTTCTCGTAGATGTTAAGAAAAGGTGTGTAGGGGGTAGATATTTCTTCCCCAATATATTGATCTTTGCCATTTAAAGCCTGCCTTTGTGCACGAGCATTGTTACATACAAAGCATACTTCGTTGTGGGGATTGTTGGACCAGTTTCTTAGAGGGATGGGTTGAAACGAAAGCCGCCATTCCCTCTACTTGAAAGTCGTGAAAGACCAGGCCACCCTCGTCACTGACAGCAAATTAGGCCCCTATGGCATCGTGCAGTTCGGTCCCCTTCGACCCTGCATTACTCGAACAAAGCATTGACCACTCCGTTCTCTTCATCGGTTTCTATTCGTCAACGGCTTGCTACCGGCTTCCTCTTAAAGGCAAATTCATACCGCCAATTAATGTTCTGCATCAGCCATGCTGCATATTGATGTCTAGTTGCTTCAGCCTTATCTGAATTTCTTTCCGCGGGAGCATCCTCGGGATTTTTAAAATGGTGATCAATTCACCTTAAAATGAAACTGCGTATGGTTGTCGTCAACTCAGTTTGAGCACATTAAAATGCTTTTCATACTGAATAATCTTTGTGGAGGATATTTACTTTTGCTATGTGGCATTTGAACTTGCTATTGCGTTACATTTGGATTTGCTATTTGTACATTTGAATTTGTTACACACAACTGTGTACTAAAATTTCCTATTGTACATTTGAGCTTTCCATGTGTCGTGAAACTTGCTATATGGCATTTGTATTTCTTATGTGTACATTTGATCTGAAAAAAAAAACACTTTTAACATCACAGTGATCTGAAAGACACGTATATAACCCTCCCCCCACTTAAAAAAAAGAATCCTAGAAGACAAAACACTCCCTCCCAAATATCTATCCATCTATCTATCTATCTATCTATCTATCCATCTATCTATCTATCTATCTATCTATCTATCTATCTATCTATCTATCTATCTATCTATCTATCTATCTATCTATCTATCTATCTATCTATCTATCTATCTATCTATCTATCTATCTATCTATCTACACACACACACACACACACACACACACACACACACACACACACATATATATATATATATATATATATATATATATATATATATATATATATATATATATATGTATATACATGTATATATATAATATATACCTACATGCACACACAATATAATACGTATAAAATATATATACATATAATATATAAAAAAAATCTCCCCCAACGCCTGCCACACTCATTGCTAGAACTGAAGTACACCTGATTGTCCTTCCCAACCTTGGCAGTGAGACCAGTAAGGGGTAGTAATCAATACATGAAAACATAGCCCCGTCCTGCGAGGGGCTCTCGCTGTAATAGAGGCACATTCTCTACACGACAAAGAGTCGTGATGACCAGACCAGTTAACTCCCCTGTACCGATCGATAATAATGCACAATGTTTTGGTCTGTAAGCTCGCACGTAGCAATATTCCGTTTTATGGTTCAGATGTTTCTGTACCCTGGTTGAATCGCGGCATGCTAACGTTAAAGACAGCACACTACTTCATAGCAGGATATTTTTATGACAATGGCAACTACACGTTCATCTGAGACCAAGGCAGCGTGACCGTATTAGAACATAGACGGGATAATTTACAGGCATGGATTGTTTCGTGCATTAGTTTTTAAAAAATGACAGAAGAAAAAGACACATTGGTTAAAGGGGGAAAGAGCAAGTTAGAAAACAAAAGAAGCCCATAATAGATAGGCCTAAATACATAATGAATAAACTAATTATTATAAGATAAATAGATAAGTAGATAAATAAATAGATAAGTACTATTACTAGAACCAGAAACGGACACATGCTGTGTTTTTAGCAATATTGACAAGAACTGCTGCAGAAATAGTTACCAAAGTTTTCATTGTCAAAGATTTTTTTCCTCCCGCTTCCCACAATATTTCTTTTCTGGCAATTAAAATGTCTTCCTTTTGGAGATAATAAAATAAACCCCATGAGATACACAATGCGATCTGTTCTTTGTCTAGACGGACGTTTTTATTTCAATTGATTAATTAGTATTGTTCAGTGGCACTATCGACACTGTTCTTGTCATGTAAGAGCCCGTGTTTGACTCCAGATAGACTCCACCCACGTACACACAGACAAGGGAAAAAAAGCCGATAACATCGACAGTGGAACAACGAAGAAACCCCATCAGCGTTTTCTTATCAACAGCAAAGAGTTTTCTAACTCCTAGATAAGCCAACATGACTAGATTTTATTCACTGCCTATTCCTCCACTTCTTCCCCACTAACAAACCCCAGAAACAATCACTGAACAGATGGACAGAAAAATCAATAATTTGTGAAAGAAAATGATTAGCCTGCTTCAGCCCATACCACGATAACCTCTGATAAAGTAATTGTGATTTACTGTAATAATAAAACTTGGAGACTGTGAAAAAGGCTTAATGTTATATCAACATGCATCATTACACAGTCTGAGAATTGCTCTCTCAGCCATTTTGATTGCATTACACTATAGACATCATTGTTTCTTCCCTCCCTTCCACTACCCTCAATCTCCACCTCTCTCACCTCTCTCTCCCTCTACTCTCTCCCTCCCTCCCCCCTCTCTCCCGCTATTCTATCCCCCCCCCT
>NW_004797275.1:685417-687917 GCF_000002075.1 Aplysia californica
ATACATATATAATATCCCATATATATATATATATCCCACTCATATACGTGGGCCTAAAACAAACACACACAGACTCACATGCAGACGCACACTTAAACAGACATACACATGCACAGGCATACACACAAACACACATATACACACACATATTTGCACACTCAAACGTACAAACTCACTCACACACACAGACACATACATACACTCTCTTTCACGCAGAGAGAGAGAGAGAGAGAGAGAGAGAGAGAGAGAGAGAGAGAGAGAGAGAGAAACAAGAAGCCAAAATAAACAATATAAAACATAGACAAACAAAACCATTAAAATCGCTTTCTAAATCGTAATCGAGCTCTATTGACCTAGAGGCAAATAAAAATCAAAGATTTCGACTTTGAAACGAAATAATCCACTTCTACTTTGGCCAAACACAACTATCAATGGACTGGGAGATCTAGTTCCTTTATATTAGCTCAGCAACTTGACAGAAAGGTACCCTTTTAAAATCCACCCTGCTGAAACTTAAGACGAACCAAAGCGTTTGCGTTTCATTTCTTTTCAGGGTACCCTTTCTGATCGATTAGAAAAAGATTTTTAAAAAAACCTTATTTGAAATGTGTTGGTTGTGTGAACTCTTTGTGACGTAGCAGACACATTTTTACGTGTCACGACATGGTGGAATCAAGCGCTCGTCAATTTTTGGACTTGTGGAGTTATTGGTATTCTTTTCTAGCTTGTTTATTTGTCTTGCTTTCAATGGAAAAAAATACTCATATATCGTCAACAGAAGTCGAGATATTTGCGAATGAAGGAAGTGGGGGGTCGCCTGATTTCATAGGTAAAATATGCGACAAAAATAGCCGCTAAAGTTTGGCGATTTCCAAAGCTTGAGAGTCCTTTAAAACTGCAAATATACATTTGTGCGCCTTAAATCAACATAAAAAACGACTAAACTCTACTACAAAAATATGTCTTACCTGGACTTTAAAGATGTTGAGTAAGAAAAAACAAAACTTTGAAATAAATTGGCAAAAAGACAAAAGTTCCAGTTTCTTCGATATCACAATTTTGACGAGCGCCTGATTTCACCACGATGCCTCACATATTTCGTACAATCAGCAGCAGACCTGAGGCAATGTTGCGGCACATGGAACCATCACACTTACAATAGAAACACGATGTTGCATATTTTATAGTACGCCTGTTGCCGCCTTCCTTTTTAACGTAACGGACAAAGGAAACAAATTGTTTTTGAAAAAAGAAAAAAAAGAAGAAAAATATTTGAATGAATGACAAAGTTAGGTTTATTTTTTCAAAGTGACTAAAAAACAAACAAACAAAGAAAACAACAACAACATCAACATCGTCGACAACAAAAAAACAAAAAAACCCCAAAAAAAACAACATAATAACAACACCAACAACAACCCAGCGCTTCTTCAAGCATTGTTGAATAACCAGACGGCGTATCCCCAGTGAGCTAATCAGAGTCTATACACATTTCCTTTGACGCTGTCCTCCTTTTTAAAAAACTGATCAGGTCTCGTATAGGTTCTGCTTCTTGTTGGAGGAGACATGAAACGCCTACGTTAAATGGAAAAAAATATGCTGGAGGACGTATACAAAGCACCAAGGAATACGAAAAGGAATGGGAAAACTGTTCACTAAAAATTGTATCAGGGTCACTGTAAACCTTCACTGGTTGTATCCTTTTAATCCATTATCAATTGTTTCGCTGGACCAGACAT
The DNA here is from genome assembly GCF_000002075.1 of Aplysia californica. Lineage (NCBI taxonomy): Eukaryota > Metazoa > Mollusca > Gastropoda > Aplysiida > Aplysiidae > Aplysia > Aplysia californica. The sequence continues at coordinate 687,157 of NW_004797275.1, forward strand.
TCCAATTCGGGCGACCATAAAGTCTTACTCTTTAATTCCTCGTACACGGCAAAGGTATGTTTCTTGCATTTGCTTTCAGATTGACAAATAGCCCTGGTATAAAAAGCCAATACAAAATTGGTTGAAAGCGATCCGCAGCGAAGGCTATAACATGCAATTCAAAGTGCACATCGTTCCCCGTATTTCCTTTTCTGATTTCCTCAAAGCAGACAAACAAAACACGAAAATAAAAATAGGAACCGAAATCTAAGCTACCCAATCAAGCGCACAATTCTTTTAGTTATATTGTTTTTCTGACAAAACATCCGATTTCCAGTATCGACAACGAAAATTACCTCCCTCCAAAAAACGAAACAAACAAACAAACAAACAAGCAAGCAAGCATAAAAGCAAGAAAGCAAGCAAACAAGCAAGCAGACAAACAAACAAACAAACTAACAAACAAACAAACTACAACTCATTGGAAACTAACAACCTCCAGCCCCCCCCCGGAAAAAAGGAAACAACCAACACACCAACATCTGCTAAAAACATAACAAAACAGTAACAACAACAACAAACAACCATGACAACCAAATCATAGAGCGAAGCCAATCAGGTTAAAAAAACCCCCAAAACAAAACAGAAAACCCCCCACCGTCCGTCATGACAATGTTAAGGGATCAAGATTTGTTGACATAGCAAAGTTTCTCTGTTGATGCAATTATCACCACTGTTATGGGCGTGTCGTCTGTGTGTGCCAACGTAGTCATTGTTTAGGT
>NW_004797275.1:690417-696011 GCF_000002075.1 Aplysia californica
TTTTCAGACTGGTGACGTTTAGAACGTAGATCTTTTGTTCTGAGCGATCTGAGGATCACACAGTGATTACAGACTGTGACAGCGACCCGTGGATATTTAGGGATTGAAGAACCTGTTATTATGTCCGTCTCTGTCGTTATGGCTGACGAAGCAGAACTTCTGACGAACCAAATGAAGAGGAGACAGGCCGAGAACATTTCGGGATCGATCGGACGGGTTGAAACAACAGAGGAGCAGAGGAGCCGAAGAGAGATACAGAAGAGATACATAGACGTTGATATTCTGAGTGTGGATAAGAGCGAGGAGCTGGGAAGGAGTACAGAGGTGGCCAATGCTTCAGGCGTCCACAACAGTCCCCAGTCTGATGAACAGCACAGCGCTGTGCAAGGCGCCGAGTGTCGTTCCCCTGAGGCTACTGAGACAAAAGAGCCAAGATCTGAGATTTGTTCCACAAACTCGACGTGTTTCACAAAGGATTATACAGAGGACACCGGTAAATCTGGGATTAACCACGGAAGGGAAACCACCGCGGCAGCAGACACAGAGCAGGCAGTCAGAGCTGTATCCAGATCGGAGGACTGGTCACCTGAGGGCGAGAGCGTCTCGTCCACACAAGCACCACTGACCGTTTCCCCTTCCAACAATTACGTCCAGTGGAGCGGTCACTCGGGCCGGGATTTTCTCACTGACGTGATTACAGGTTATAAAACAAAGAGACGAGTGGGCAGATCGCGATTTGGTTTAGTGACCACCACGGCTGAGCGCATTCGCCGTGCTGGGGGAAGGTTGGAACGAGGAGGTCGGGACACTCGTGTGGTGAGAGTCGCGGACCATGGAGTGACCAGCGGTCAAGCGGCGGCGGCTAGTCTGTATACGAGCTACTGTCAGTTTGTGGCGGAGACCGAACAGTTGGAGCAGAGAGGCCACGGGAAGGCGGAGAGTTCAGAGACAGGGGGAGATAACCCAGACACCGGGGAGACTGGTGGACAACACAGAGTTGGGGCGGAGTCAAATTCCGAAAACCAGTCTTCGGAAAATTCTGAAACTGGCGGCAGTGATAAACAACAGAACACAGAAGCCAGCAACACAAACCCCGACGATCTTACTCCAGATAACACAGAAGTTTTTGACTCTCAAAGACAGGAGAGCGCCGCTAACAATTCAAATCCTGAACACCAAAATCTCGAGCCGATCGTAAGTAGCACCACTCCAGTAAGCGACGCGAGAAGTCAGGACGTATCTCCTTTAGAAGAAACCCGACCCGAGAGTGAGGTAAACACTCTAAACAGGAACGATTCTGAGGAAGAAAATACAAGTTCGAGACCCACAACTGAAAACCAGAAAGACGGACCCACACAGCCACACTCGCTTGAAATCATTAAAGAGGAAACCGAAGACGACGCTCCTACTGAAGATGTAAACTCATCTGTTGACTCTGGGGAGAGAAAAGCGGAGGAGCAGCTTATCAGAAGTGCCAGAGCCTCCGTTTTGTCAGAGATTTCCGAGTACATTCTCAGCGTCACTGACAACGCTTTAGGGCAGTACCGGGAGCAAGTGACAGAAACCGAAAAGGAAGAAGACCCGGAAGAATTAAAGACAGAGACCCAAGAAGAAAATATCTGTAGTTCTGAAAAAGAGAAGTTCACGGATGTTGTCGATGGTTCGTTTGATGATTCGGAAAATAAGGAAAGTGTTGTAATACCTGATGATATTCAATGTGGTAAGGGAGACGATTCTGTACCCGAGGGTAAGCTTGGCGAAACTTCTAGTCTCGCGTCGACTGCTAGTTCTTCTAAGTCGGAAAAAGTACCAGTTCCTACAACTTGTGAGGATCTAGACACCCCGCGGGATCTTGTCGGACCGACAGTTGGAACTGGCGATTCTGTTTCTGAGACCGGCTCTTTCGATTTTGTAGACGGGGAGTGTGGGCTGTCAGAAAAAAGAAACGTTGACACATCTGAAGATATTCGCGATAGAAATAATACTCTTGATGAGGCAGATGAGGAGACATTAAACGTAGATGATCAAAGTTGTGAAGAGCCTGGTGCACAGTCTTCCGATCAAAGGAGTGTATTGTGTGAAGAGGATCACAGATGTGCTGAGCAAAATTCAGAATTAGAAAGAGAGAACTTGGAACAAAGAGCAGACGAGGTACAAAGTCTAGTCGAGCCAGACCTTGAAGCTGAATCGAAATCGAATGAAATAAACCAAGAACATTTCGGATCGGCAGATGTTTCTCACAATCCCCCAATAGCAAACGGCACGACAAGTGATTGCCAAGAGAATCAAGACTTTGTAGAACAAGTACAAGTCAGAGCTAGTTTGAGCAACATAGACAATAGAGATAACGTCCAGGAACCGACACTACCAGAAGGCAACAGCAGTGTTGACGCACAAAATAACTTTTCAGAACAAGGATTAGAAAATTCGACAGAAGAGTGCGCGTCTGATCGTGGGTCTATCAAAAGTGGATCGACATCGAGTTTAGATTCAAATAAGTCAGTTCGCAGTCAAGCTACTTCAGTTCACAAAGGAAATGAAGATTCAGTTGCTAAACTTAGTTCGAAAAGGAAAAGTAAAATACGAGAAAAGATAAATCATAAGTCGTTACCACAGGACGGTTTAAGACAGAAGGAATCTTCACAAGAACATACTCTCAGAGATAAAACATCAATTTCTAGTCCTACAAAGTCCGTTGGTTCCGGTCAATATTCAGACGACTTCGACGGCGATGAGCAACACTCCAGGGGCAGTGCCTCACCAACGTCACAGGTCAGTAAACAGTTGGATGACGTAAACAGCGAGGCAGGATACTATGACGTCAGCAGTGAGCAGTCGTTAGAAGACATCAGAGCTCACGATACTGAATTCTCTGCTGAAGGCGGAAATTTAACACCCCGACAACGTTCATTTAGACCAAGAACCGAACACACCGATCTCGGTGACAGCGACGAGGAGTGTGAGAACTCCAGCAACCATAGAGCTGTTGCTCCAGATCTGACGCTGTTGCAAGAAAATTCTACCGAAGAGCGTGCTGTTGTTGGTCATTCCACTCCCAACATGCAGCAAAGTGACCCCTCGTGCCAAACTCGCACGGTGAGGCCTAAATCTAGTCACCCGAGGCGTCGGGGTCAAAACGACACCGACACGATGAGCACAACGTCTAGCAAAAGAGGCCGCCTGTCCAGCGGTGCATCTGCTTCATCTCGGAATTCAGCGACGGGAAGTATTAGAAACAACAAAGAGAACCACAAGCCGCCCCCTCGCAGGCGGCAAGCCACGCCAGACGGCGGTTCGCCAATGAACGACGACAACTCTAGCGTGTGCACCGAAGAAGGTTCAGCCACGCAGGGTAGAGCCACCAAAGGCGCCGAGACTTGGAGTCTCAACAGTGACGACAGCAGAGACATCCACAAAACGGATGACGTCATTGGTATGGTCTCTCACGCCAACTCTGGCGGTCATGTGACTTCTCCTTCCCCATCAGATAAACAAAACTTACACCGACCAGAATCTACTAATGGTGATGGAGGAGGAGGAGTAGGCAGAACTTTTCTTACAGAAGACTCAGAATCTCCAAGACCGGACGCTAGTCAAGCACCCGGGGATGACGGGTCACGTGAGGACTCTCTGTCCCTGCAGTTCCGGAATGGCGGAGTCCATAAACCTGGCACTTGTGCCGAGGACGCGGGAATCTCTGGAATTCCCATCAACTCGAGCGCTCTCGCTGGAAGCAACAGTCCGGATTCGAACCGCGACCGTTTGTCTCGGATACAAGAAGCCGTGGATCGTATGTCTTACATGCAAGGGAGCCTACAGGAGCTGTTTGGGTGAGTGTCCGAACTGACGGTTTCGTTATTGAGATATAAATTGTGCTAAGTTAAATTTTGAGGTTTAGACGTGGTTTGTTTTCATCTGTTGCAAACAATTCATGCATCAAAGTTCTCCTTATATATACAAATAGCGATAGGATATTGTATCTAGCTCAACACTATATTGTTAACAATGATTGTTCATTTGAAGTATGTGTTTGACTGCAAGTAAGCATGGTATATTATGTGAATTGAAGAGAGGAGGCGCAAGAGAGTATATATATGGGTGTGTGCATTCACGCATGTGCGTGTGCGTGTGTGTGGTATGTGTATGTGTGTACTTTTGTGTGTGTGTGTGTGTGTGTGTTTGTTTGTGTGTTTGAGTGTGTGTATGTGTGTTTGTGTGTGTTTGTTTGTGTGTGTGTGTGTGTGTGTGTGTGTGTGTGTTTGTGTGTGTATGTGAACGTGTTTTGAAACACCAAACCAATGTGCCATCAACTGGGCAATAACGATTTATCGGATGTTATCTTGTATGTACTCTGCTAGATAAAGGCATCACATTCACCAGCAGCATCACAATGTAAATACACTACGTTCAATAACAATAACATCAATGACACACAACAACAGCAACAGAAACAATAGCAACACAGCAACAATAACAGAAACAACAACAACAACATCAACAACAACAACAACAAAAGCATCAACGATTACAACAGAAGCTATCTTAATTTCAACTTAAGAAAAAGAAAGAAAAAACAAAAGAAAAAAAACCCTCCAAACACCCCCAACCAAAGAAAAACTACAAAACCCCCCCCCCCCCAACCTGTTTTAAGCACCGAGACATTAATGTTGTCCAACTATCCCCCCCAGAGAGGCCAAGTCAATTCTCACAGACTACCAGTCCCAACTCATGACGCGTCCTATCGTGGAGTTCGCCGACGAGGTTCCCGAGTTTACCCGAGCCTTCACGTCGCTCTCCGGAGCTTACCGAGCGTGCGAGGACGTGACTGGCGGAATCAACCGGCAGCTCGGGGACATCCGGTCGTTGACAGACGACATCTGTGGACTAATCTCTCACAACTACCAGTCTGCTGGGCTGGAGGCTTGGTCGGATGGCAGCGAGAACTCCTGGCAAGGTAATGAGTAAATTATGGTATGAAATGGTATGAGTTTAACGCCCCTATCAACACTATTAGGTTATTTAAGGGGCGGGACGTCCTAGTTTAACGTCCGTCTCCGATAGGACCGAACCAAGTGGGAAGTTCGTGTAAAGTGCCTTTTCCAATGACACAACGTCGGACCGAGCTGAGGCTCGAACCCCCGAACCCACAATCTCACGATAACGAGTCCGGTAGCTTAACCACTAGGCTACCGACGCCACAAGGTAATGACTGAGAATGGGGAGCTATAGGAAAGAATCAATGCAAAGTAATCAGTGATAATGGGGAGCCATGGTGAAAGAATCAAGGCAAGGTAATGGCTTAGAATGGGGAGCTATGAGGAGAGAATCAAGGCAAGGTAATGAGGGATAAAGGGGAGCCATGGTAAGAAGAAAAAATCAAGGCAAAGTAATTAATGATAACGGGGAACTTTGGTTATACTGTCGCGTTTGTGCTTCTAATTTACCTTGGTGTTAATAGTCCCGTGTGTATGTCTCTTGATAAAGGGAGGGGTTGGGGGTGGGGGTCGGAGAGAGAAAGAAAAATATTGACTGAGAAATGAAGAGATGAGAGAGAGGGAGAGAGAGAGAGAGAGAGAGAGAGAGAGAGAGAGAGA
>NW_004797275.1:698214-700793 GCF_000002075.1 Aplysia californica
CCCCCTCTCCCTTTTTTCAACCTTTTTTCCCTGTAAGGACTTTGCCCACCCGTATTTAGTCTTCATATATTTTTTTGACGTAGCTGCTCGTATGATTAGTGTTGATCTATTCCTTCCAAAAGATAGGACACTCGTTTGAAATGTTAGAGTTACTAACAAATACATTTAAGAACAGACCGATGCAGTTACTAGTACACTTGAATCCAGGTATAGTTGAACACTGTAAACGTGAACGGTTAAAAGATAGAGATAATTCAAGATTAAATTACGAAGAAAACTTGAACAGACGTGCGCGATAGGGAAATACCAAGATGATAATATTGCGTGTGTGAGTGTGAGTGTAAGTGTGTGTGTGTGTGTGTGTGTGTGTGTGTGTGTGTGTGTGTGTGTGTGTGTGTGTGTGTGTGTGTGTGTATTTTTTAAGAACACCTGAGCAGAAAAATGAGCAGTGAATTAAGATAGCTGGTGTCTGCCTAAGATCTGGCACTAAGAGAAAAAGAAGCTTCTACTGAAGAGCACAGGGGGAAAACGTCGATAGTCACAAACTGGAAATTGTGAGGGGGCCAATTGGAAAAGCTTTTAGACTCAGAACTTCATATTTGTTGGACTTGGGGTTTATTGTTACGTGCTCTTGAATGAGAAAGCTAACAACACGAACCAACCAACAGTTGAATAGAAATACAGTTATGAGTCAATAAGCGTTCAAAATTGGTATTCTCACGATTTTAAGTTTGTGACTATCGTCGTTTTCCCATGTAGTCTTCAATTGCTACTTAAGTACAGAACTTTTACTTTATTGACTTTACAGATACAGCGTGGACCCCAGCGACTTTGACCCCGGTGTTGGCGCCATCGTGAGGTCACTAGACGGCCTTGACCGCGATGACCTTCACGTTAGTCTGGTGGACCAGCTAGCCGGGGGCTTACCCCTGGAGCAGTCAGAGGAGCTGGTCAGCAACATCCTACACTTGAGACAGACTGACCCCGATAAACCTCTTAAGGTAAGTGATAAGTGATGTATAACTGTTCTTCAATGTTTTAGTGCAATGTGAGTGTGTGTGTGTGTGTGTGTGTGTGTGTGTGTGTGTGTGTGTGTGTGTGTGTGTGTGACAGACTGACCCAGATAAACTGCTTAAGGTCAGCGATACCTGGTGCATACTGCCAATCAATTTGAGTCGAACTGAGTCGAGGCCAGTCGGATTTTCCTCAATAAAGGGGCAACATTTGCCATTTTGGCACAATTTGATTGAATCCTTAAAAAATCAAACCTGGTTGTTTCGGTAGATTCGATAAAATTGTGCCAAAATGGCAGGTTTTGTCTATGAAGGAAAATCCTGGCCAGCCTCAATCAATCAATGCATCAAAGGGGGAAAATGAACGGTGTATTAATAGCACTTTGTCTGATTGCCAATCACCTTCTCGATAAGCTCAAGCTGACACTGATTAAAGTCTTTAGTTTAAAAGAACTTTTTTCCCCCCAATACCTTCCACACATAATGTTTTGTCAATTATTATATAATGAATATTTTGTAAGTGGCTCATGTCATCATATTGTAGCAGTTATTGTTGTTGCTGTTGCTGTTGTTGTTGTTGTTGTTGTTGCTGCTGCTTTTGTTGTTGTTGTTGTTGCTGCTGCTGCTGTTGTTGTTGATGTTATTATTGTTGTTATGATTGTTGTTGTTATTATTGTTGCCATTATTGTTGTTGTTGTCGTTTCATTGTTGTTGTTCTTGATGTTGTTTCTGCTGTTGTTGCTTTTCACTGATGCTGGCGTTGTTATTGTTTTTGTTTCTGTTTTATGATCGTTAATTTTTGCTTTTATTGCTGTCACTGCCTATGAATTTTGCTGTGTGTTTTTATTGTCTTTGCTATTTGTTCGTTTTGTTGTTGAGGCTAGTGAGATGAGAAGAGTAAGCCTGATTCCCCGTTTGGACTCCTCTGTTGACATTCACCCCTTGGCGCTCATATAACCTTATGCAGTTGCGGGCACCGTAAAACCTTATTAAAATTAATAAAACTAAAACTGTTGTATTTTCAATACAGTTGACAGAATCTCTGTTGTCTTTTCAATACAGCTGACAGAACCACTGTATCTTTTCAATACAGTTGACAGAACCACTGTTGTCTTTTCAATACAGTTGACAGAACCTCTGTTGTCTTTTCAATACAGTTGACAGAACCTCTGTTGTCTTTTCAATACAGTTGACAGAACCTCTGGCCGTGGCAATACCTCACTGTTCCCCGCGCCTCCACCCAGGCAGAGAGCCAGTGGTCAAGATGAGGAGGGATGATGGGGGATTGGTCACTCTACCTACCGAGGAGGTGTGCTTTGAAGACATAAAGGTAACAGGACTGATTGGGGTGGAGTGGGGTTGTGGTTCGGGTGGGGATGATGGTAACTTGACTGATGAAGAGGGAAAAAAAGAACAAGACGAAACAGAGCTAGATAAATACGCTAACATACACACACACAAACACACACGCACAACAACAACAACACACATACTTTCACTGTCTGTCTGTCTGTCTGTCTGTCTGTCTGTCTGTCTGTCTGTCTGTCTGTCTGTCTGTCTGTCTGT
>NW_004797275.1:702307-710095 GCF_000002075.1 Aplysia californica
GGGGGGGGTGACTGGTCCTCCTGATTCCTTGAAGGTAGTACATCGAGACTGGCTCAATGAAAGGCCATTCTGAAGGTGGGGGCGTCTTGACACTGACTTGGCAAATTATATCCCAGAAAGAAAGACATCATTCTCCGGCGGAATCCAAACTTGAACTTCTGCTCAACATATCGAAGTCGTGACATACTGCACTACGTAAGCTAGAATATAGACTGATCTAGTACTGTAAAGAGAATCTCTAAGCATCCATGGGAGCACCGTCTATCTTTGCTTGGTTTTCTTTTTTACTTTCAGATACAACCTGTTGATCACACCTTAATTCAAGAGATCAAAGCCAAAAAGCCCGTGGAGTGTGGGAAATTACTGTCTTGCAGCCCGATCGTAAGGTGGGTACGATAGAAGCTAAAAAAACATCAATCCGAAGCTATGCTTTTGTTTTAAAAAAATAAAAAATGCTGGTTTAATTTTTTGCTGTCTTTTTTATGCTTTGCTTTTTCTCCGTCCATTATTTGTCTATCATAGTCCAGTTTGAATTTCCCTGTGTCTTTTTCTAAAATTACTTTGGTTTCTCGCCTGTTGCCCTTTTCATTTCTTTTCTTCGAAACGTACAAACAATTTCCGCATTTAATTTTGTGCTTCATTCATTTGTACCTCATTCTGCATACTGCTCTGCTTTTTTTTCATATGTGCATCTCTCCTGTTCTTACCCACGCCCATTGTTATGCCTCATTACACGTTTTTTCCCTTCTTTCCTTCCTTCCTTCCTTGCTTCCTCCTCTTCATCCTCCTCTTTCTTCCTTTCTTCCTTCCTGTTGACACAAACATCCCTAGCCTCATAATGTGATCAACGATATAATTAACGTCAATGTGAATCTTCGAAAAGAAAGGACAATGTGTAGATCTGGATTAAAAAAATAAATTGAAGAAGGTAACACCAATGCACTAATAAACCTATTTTGTTACAATGAATTTCTAACTATTGTTTTCAAACTCTATCCACGCAGCATATATCTTCAGACCAAATTCAGCAAACCATTGACCATTACATTACCGTGTCCGTCAAACCCCGCTCTCCGACCCCGCCGACCTCAGACGGCGGCCAACAGATTGGGTGGGGACAGGGCGGAACCAAAAGATACACGACCACTCAGCGCCAGACCTTTGTTTGGTGGCGGAGAGGCTGTCGCTGGTGAGTGAGTTGTGGGCGTGGTCACCTTCTGCTTGTTCTCTGATTGGCTGCTTTGATTGATTTTTTGTGTTTTTCTCTGTCTTGTCCTCTCTCTCTCTCTCTCTCTCTCTCTCTTCCCACTCCCCCTCTCTCTGTGCCTGTCTCTCCTTTGTTAAATTCTTTACTATGACGCTTGGCTTAAACACAAGCACAGTTTTCTTATGTATAAAGACGGGGAAAAAAAGGCTTGAAGTTAAGTGGTTAGGCTACCGGACTCGTAATCGTGAGGTTGCGGGTTCAGGGGTTCGAGCCGCGGATCCAACGTTGTGTCCTTGGGAAAGGCACTTTTCACAAATTTCCCCCACCTCACCCAGGTGGGAATGGGTACCCAGCTATAGAGAGTGAAAGATCTTGTCAGTGTGTTAGTGTTCGAGCGCTTAACCAGCTGCTTGCACTGCATGCTTCCCGGGAAGCTGAGAATGTTTCTGAGTGTTCTATTGTCTGCTGGGGTAATAATATAGTGTAAAGCGAATAGAGCTTGCTTTCGAGTGGGGACATGCGCGATATATATATATGCTATTTATTATTATTATTATTATTATTATTATTATTATTATTATTATTATTATTATTATTATTATTATTATTATTATTATTAAGCAGGAAGTCATTCCTTGTCCAGAAAATGCAAATTGTAGCGATTTTCTCAGGTTAACAATCTCCACCCGCTGTAGACAGATTCTTCGTCAAATGACCCCCCCCCCCCCTCCGAACAACAACAAAATCCTTGATACATGATCCCCCCCCTCCCCCAGCCCTCCCCGGAATCATGAACCTGTTGAAATTGAGAAACTCTTATAACCATATATTTCCAACCTTACCCCTTTTCCTTGTAATACATGACTGATATGAACATGTCCGTTTCCGCCATTTTTTCTCTCAGACTCGGAAACGTCAGAAGAAGTTCATCTTTTGATAAAGGAACCAGGAAGTTCCTGGACCCGGTCTGATGACGTCACGCTTCTCCAATCCAAAAAGAGAGACATCGTATCGTTTGAGATAGCCCGGCGGTTTGAAAGGTACTCACCTTTGCGCCAAATCCCCCTTGCCCCCCCCCACCCCCCCACACACGCACTTTCTCTCAGTAAAAACTTCTAAGCTCTACATTGTCTTCCCATGAAGTAAATTGCCATAGCATCATGTCGATGGTTGCATGTCTACTATTTGAAGCATAATATAATGTTTGTTGTAAACCTACTTATTAATTTAAACTACTTAACGACTGTAGAAAAGTTAAGGACACTAAAGATCACTGACACATTATGATTTTTATAAAGTATATAAAAAGCACTCAATGGGGCATCATGTTTGTAATAATGCGTTGTAGTGTGGCTTCAACATTGCCTAGACCAAATATAAAAACAAGCTAAAACAAAACAAACCAACAAATAATAATCGTAATTATTTTTTAAAAAACAAACAAACAAAAATCCCTGCAAGGTTAACCATATTTATTTGACCACTAAGCACCATAAGGTCCTGATGATGAAATGTTTCAGAATTGCCGTTATTCGAACAAAACCGGATGTGACGGCAGCGCAGTCGGAGAAGATGATAGGTCACGTGATCATGTCCTTGACCTACAAGCCGGTGAGCGTTGTGATGAGGCAGAAGAGCGCGGAGCCTTCCAGTGTGGTGCTCACTTGCACACCGCCCTCCAACGTAGACAGGTGAAGCCCAGACCATTCACTTGTTGTTGTCTGTGGTTGTGGTGGTGGAGGTGGAGATGGTGGTGCTGTTTTTGTTGTTGGTGTTGGTGGTAGTGTTGTTGTTGTTGGTGGTGGTGGTGGTGATGTTGTTGTAGTTGTTGCTGTTGTTGTTGTTGTTGTTGTTGTTATTATTGCTGATGTTGCTGTTGTAGTTTTTGTTGTTGTTGTTGTTTTTGTTATCGTTATTGTTGTTGCAAGTTGAGATTCCGTACAATCCTACATAGATAAGGGTAAAATCAAAGACAATAATTTTATAGATTTTCATAAAAAATTGCTATATAACAGGTTTTTACATGATCATTTTTTAATTCTCCTAAAACAAAACTTTATTCCTTAAAATCTTTTTTCGTCAACATATTACAGCCTACTTAAAACTGTCTTGGAAATTGATTTTAAGAATTTATTCTTCGACTGCATTTTGGAAAATTTCCAAGACTCTGAACCCATTTGGCTCAATTCTGTTGGGATTGGACGTGAAATTCGGATGCATCATCCCTTAAAAACTGAAAGTGTTGAAGGGGATTTAAACTCATCATCATTATCATCAATGCCTAAATCACCCTGGGTCAGAGTATAGGCCACAAACACACCTCCCCCTAAATTTGGCTAGTCACTTGATGTTATTCCACGTCTTCCCACTTTTCTGTACATTGATTTCTGTGACGTGTGGTCTTCCTCTTGATCTTTTACGTTTAACTCACACCTACACACACATTCTTTTTAAATTTTTTTTACAGTCTCTCATTTATTTCCTCCCTGTCCTCCACCACCACTCACGTTGTTAACTCCTATTCTCAGAGTAATCAAGACACTCGCAGATGAGGGTTACGACCACGGGCCAAGGCCTGGGCGCGAACTCCAAATGTCAGAAGGTCAAAGGTTGGAGCTCCGTTTCCGTGGCAACCTAGGGCTGACTATGGAGGATGTGAAACAGCAAGTGGCTTACAACACGCACATACCTTTTAAGTGAGTAGCTCAATAAAATGTTTTACCCTAATTGTATGCGTATTTCAGAAATGAAAAACGTGGCGTCGTGTTTTTAATAATGTTACTGTTGTTGTTGTTGTTGTTGTTGTAGTTGTTGTGTTGCTGTTGTTATTGTTGTTACTGCTGCTGCTGCTGCTGCTGCTGCTGTGGGTATGTGTGTGTTGCTTGTGCTGCCTCCGTTGTTGATGTTCCAGTTGGATCTTTTGGTCAACATTCAACTTTGTTTCTCAGTTGAATTAATCGCTCTTCAAGGCTAGACAATGGTAAGAGAAAGTTTTAGAGGAGAAGAGAAGGGAAGCAAACCTCATTGCAACTTCTTCATGGCTACGCTCAAAATTGTGCTTGTTTTGGAAGTTTTATCCAACAATACTATATACTGAATAGGTAAAACTACTGCCATTGCGGATTCATGAAATGAAAAGAAGGCTTTTGTTGTTTCCTAAAAAGAAGAAAACAGAATATCTCTTAATTATGAAGTAAATACAAACCACAGCTCGAGGCCTTGAAGGATGGAGGGTCATTACACGTCAACTTCTGAGTCAGAGATGACACTTCCAGTACCCAGGTAAAAACTACATATTAAATATATTTTCCTAAAACAACTGAGGGACAAAGAGGAAACACCCCCCCCCCCCCAAATAAAAAAGAAAAGAAACACCAAAAAAACCCTATAACTGTGCTGTTTTCCTTGCAGGTTAAACTTTGAAGTGACCGAGAAGGACAAGTTCGCGCAGAAAGGCTTCGACAGTTACCGCGGCTTCTGTCAGCTCTTCACCACGGGCCGTGTGAAAAGGCCGCTAGAACCAGGGGAGGAAAGGGACAGAGTCACAGGTCAACGGGTCAAGGACGAGTGGGTGGACGGTGACCTCTTGCTCTGTGAGCAGTTGGTTATCCTGCCTAAGGTGAGCGCGACGACTATGAAGATAAGTTATACAGTAGAAAGTGTGTAAGGTGGCCATATATATCGAGGAGAAAAGTGGTTGTCTTAGACAGGAGTACGTCTTGAGTAGTGTGTCATTATAATAGTAAACCACCCCCCTCCCTTAAAAAAAAGAAAAAAAACCCCACAAAAAACCCCCCAAGAGGGGAGTGTAAAGTTGTCGTCTGAACAGATGATCGTCTTGGGCATGTGGCCATTACAGCAGGTTCGACTGCAGTTAGGAGACAGGACAGAGGGATGTGTAAACTGGAGAAAGAGAGGAAGTTTGATTGATTATATTTGATCTATTTCTTTAGTTTCTTTAATGAAATAACAGTGGAACTTGCTCACGATCATCTGTCCAAATGCCATTGCCCAAGATGACCACCTGTCTAAGATAACCACTTTTCTCCTCGACAACGTGTGGTCATGTTGGAAAGATTCGACTGATCATTTTTTTTGGGGGGTGGGACATTTCATCAAACACATTTTTCTACGACTTTTAAGTTACACATTTGCACTATACCTGTAACAAACCACACTCATTCAGCAGTAAATAATGCCCCCCCCCCCCGAACCAAATCAATTCTTCTAAGACACATAAACATGGAACCGCTCGCTTATTTTGCATCTTGCTGGGCTATTATTAAAGTGCGTATTACCCCGGCAGAATACCTAGTAGAGCGCCGTTAGTTGTATTTGGTTACTTCTCTGTTATCGGAGACGGATACCAAATTTGGAGGTACCTACTTCTAAAGAATACTCACTTGTGTTGAAAGGGGAGTTCACACCAAGACATACAATATTGAAAAGAAGTTACTATAACTAAAGAAACAAACAAAACAGCAACAACAACAACAACAACAAAAACAACAAAAAACAACCCACAAAACAACCATTAACCCACCTCCCCACCAAAGTACAAAAAACAACAATATTCAAAAAGGTTGTATTTAGCACACTATTATAAATACTTTGTACAATATTTAAATAAAAGCTACTAAAAAAACATGTGATGTTGAAAATGGATTTAATCCCCCAAAATTGTAATCTCCCTCCACTCTCCACAGCCCGATCCCGAGACGCCAAGACCCCTGACAGTCGCACCAGTCAACTTTGTCTCTGAAGGTTCGTTGTTTTAGTTTTCATTTTGTCTGAATATCATGAAATAATTGTTTATTATTTAATGATTGTGTTGAGGAATCACCCATGACTGTCTTTGTGTGCGCACGCATGCATGAGCGTGTGTCTCTGAGTGTGGGTGTAGGTGTTCGTATGTTGGCGTTTGTGTGAGTGTTTGTATATATCTGTGAGTTGGTTTTTGTGTGTGTATTTGAGTGTGTTTGTTTGTTTGCGCGTGTGTGTTTGTCTGCGCGTGTGTGTCAGTGTCAGAAAGATGAGAGATAACATACGAGAGAGAGAGAAAGAGAGAGAGAGAGAGAGAGAGAGAGAGAGAGAGAGAGAGAGAGAGAGAGAGAGAGAGAGAGAGAGAGAGGGAGAGAGAAAGACAGACAGACTGATAGACAGACAGACAGACAGACAGACAGACAGACAGACAGACAGACAGACAGACAGACAGACAGACAGACAGACAGACAGACAGACAGACAGACAGACAGACACAGGTGCACGAGGGAAGAAAATGTGTGTATACGACTACCTGTTAGTAAATAATGATATAAATGGTAAGCACTGTATGCGTATACTTTAAAACCTTGCTATTTTTCTACCGGCTTTCTCTTGTTCCGAACACCCAGGTCTTGTAAACGACGAGCTGCTGAGGTTCCTGTCCACTCACCTACAGTACAGCGACTGGCGGAAACTGGCACAACTACTCACAGTCAAACGCTCCCGTCTGCAGGCCATATTACGTCAGAACGTCAACCATGACGTCACACAGACCATATATGACGTTCTAGTTACGTGGTCTAAGCGGCTGCCAAGGGCGCTAGACAGAGTGAGTGGCTGAGAATTGCTCCCTTTTGACCAACTGCACATAGTTATAGTTTATATCAAGTTCGACTGTACCTTGAATGAATTTGGTTCAAATTCCGAATTCGAGGGGTATTTTTTATTGTTTAAAGCTGTTATTTGATGATTATCTTTAATCTTCCATCCCCCTTTCTCAGTTTTATAACAGGTAATACCTTTCAAGTAACTAGCAGAAGGATCATATTATCGTTGAGTACATGTACCTCTAGCTCTGTCTGTGCTGGGAAGTTGAATTCCTCTCTGTCTGGGTTGACCCTGTGAGATAGGGTCAAAGTAGCCCACCTCCTAAAAGATCTAAACTATGTCAACCGGGGTGTAAAACATCTACCAGTACAATTACATAAATTGTAACCCTCTTAGCCCAGAACAACATACTTAGGAAACCTAAACAAAATAATGGGTAACAGGGAAAGATCATGGAAACGTAGCTTTATTGAGAGCATCCGAGCAAAGGAATGAATGGAAAACCATGATCGCCGATGTCTGTCGCAGATCTGGCACTGGATGATGATGAACCCTCTTAGCCCTGACTAGCCCTAGCAGGTTCGGTCTTAGCTGCCCGCCTCCTAAATGGTCAAAATTGTATCAAAAGGCGCCTAACTTATGCCAATATGGCCTAAAATGTTTGCAATTACAAATATGTTTGTTTTTTTCTCCAATAATATTATTATCTTTAATTCCCACAGACTGAGATCTTGTGCCAGGCCATCACGAGCATTGGCCGCCCGGACCTGGCTGAGGAACTGCGCGTGAGAGATGAGGAGCACAAACAGGCACGTGCGGCGAATCTGAGGGGTGAGTAGAGGAGAGCGTTTGGTTCTGTCTCCATCTTGTTGTCGCCATGTTAGTTTTATTGTTTATGTGAATATATTTGGTGCGCTCTAGGGTTTATATCCATGCGTAGCAATGCGTGAGAGTGTGGTGGTGGTGGTGGTGGTGGTGGTGGTGGTGTG
>NW_004797275.1:711364-713535 GCF_000002075.1 Aplysia californica
TACTAAATAGATAACTAAATAAAAATAAATAAATAAATAAACAAATAAATAAATAAATGAATTAATGAAAGAAAGAAAAAAATGAATGAATGAATGAATGAATGAAGGAATGAATGAACCAATGAATTATAAAAAAATTTCGATTAACTTTATGGGATACATAAACATTAAAAAACAATTTAAACTGCCATGCGTACCGAAGACAATAGGGACATTTGTCGTTTTTAGTGTGTAATCATAATAAAAATATGATCAAAACATCCCTGATAGCTTTTTGTGTAGCTCTTTTACCTTTGTGATGATAATAATATGGTACACGTGCACCGATTAGTAATTAGACATTTCCTTTATTTTATTTGTTCTTAAATCATATGGGGCTGTTGATTGATCGTAACGATGTTTTTTAAATGCAAGCAAAAATGTTTTTATTCACAATCACTGAAGGGAAAGTTATACAAATCATTGTTTACACGTGAATGCGTTTTCTTTTAATTGCAAAAGTTTTTTTCGCTAAAATGCTGACCTGGAAAAATTAATTTGTGATCATTTGACACATTTTAGTATTGGGTCTGTTTTCAATAAATTAATGTTTGGAAACAGTTTTGTGAATAGAGAATACCTTTTGTACGACATTACAATAAACGATTTTTTAATGCTCGTTTCTTTTCTTTCAGGGGAGATAGAAACATCAAGCTAACAAACGGCATTGTGGTCGTCATCAGATATTGTTCTGACTTTCTGCTATAATGGCTTTGGACGTTAAAACAGGGAAAAATCATCTCATCTTCTTGAAGCAACAAGACAAAAGACAGCAGAGACAGGCTGGCCTTGCAATATATACCGTCCGCGCTTGGTTCTTTCTCCCGATCTCTTTTATTTAGCTTTCATCAAAGCACTGGTCTTTTTGGTCTACACATCGCCTTTTCTACTTAAAAACACACAAACATAGTATATATATTATACAGGTACATATTCTACGTGCACATACATAATTATATAGATACAGATACAGATACTTAATTTATGCACACACACATACACATGCACATGCGCGTACTCATTATATACATACACAGGCACAGACACATACACATATTATACACAGACACATACACATTCAAATGCACATGCATATACACATACACAGACACAGACGCATATACATACACATACATATTATACACATACACATACACATACGCATAAACACACACACATACACACACATACACACCACCACCACCACCACCACGCTCATGTGTATTGAAGCATACAAATAGGTTCATAAAAGCACATTTGCACGCATGTGTATCCCTCCTTTCCCCCCTCTCTATCCGACACATTTACACACACGTACACACATCCACCCAGACGCACTCTCTCTTTCTCTCTCTCTCTCTCTCTTTCTTTCCCACACACACACACACACACACACACACACATACATACATACACACACACACAAGCACACACACACATGTGCAAAAGACAGAAATATACACTCTATGTGCCAGACGTTCAAATGTCCACGGAAGCGACGTAAAATGTATAATACTTGGATACTTGCTTTGCATTTTTTGTTTTTAAAATTTCAAATAATGTAATTACAATGTATATTGTTTCTGCTTAAAAGCCCCATCTATGTTCTGTTGTGATCTACTTGTGTTGAACTGAAATGTTTATAGATGGAGGGTTTAGGGGCGGGGGCTACATGCTGTTGAGACACAAAAAGAGCATGCCGGAGAGAAAGAAAGAGAGAGAGAGAGAGAGAGAGAGAGAGAGAGAGAGAGAGAGAGAGAGAGAGAGAGAGAGAGAGAGACAGAGAGAGAGAGGGGGGGATGTATGAGAGTACCGCCTGTATTCACCACAGTAGCCATGGCCCGTCGCTCCATCACACAGTCAGAGTTGATGACTCGGTCAGTGGCCGTTGATTGCAGGTCATGCCATCTCGTGACCACTCGGCTCACTCCCTGCGAAACCCGGACATCTACACTTTTCTGTCTGTCTGTCTGTCTCTTTGTCTTTATCTCTGTCTCTCTCTGTCTCTCTGTCTCTCTGTCTCTCTGTCTCTCTCTCTCTCTCTCTCTCTCTCTCTCTCTCTCCTTTTTTTCTTTCTCTTTCTCTCTCTGTCTTTTTTCTCGCTCTTGTTCTCTGTCTCTTTCACACACACA
>NW_004797275.1:713635-714873 GCF_000002075.1 Aplysia californica
AGAGAGAGAGAGAGAGAGAGAGAGAGAGAGAGAGGGAGGGAGAGAAAGGGAGGTGGAAAGTGAGAGAGTCAAGATAGAGCAGATATCTCAATTGCATGTTCTTTTTTTCTCAAATTATGTTACATTATTATCTGAAATGTCATATATACATCAATATTATTATCGTATTGTAAATATCATTCTTTATTATACAAAAGAAAACAAAACGTTTACGCCTTGAATCCAACACACTTTTACCGTCTATAGTAAGATTTATTTTAGAATATTAAATAAGGTCATTTACCTGTCCCATCCTTTATCCTCATAACGTATGGGTATGTAAGATAACGTGAAAACGATTTGGAGGATGGAAGTGATGATCACTTTTAAATATGAATCACCAGACTCATAACGCTACCTTAGGGGTACACAGTTCTTTCTGCTCAGTAACACGTTTTGAGAAATTTGACGTCAAATTTTTTAAATTTCACAATATATAAAGCGTTTTTTTAACGCAATGCTTTGAATATCTTGGTAGCGACTTCGAATAATCTTACGATTTTGATAGAGCAGACAGAGCATTTGGTTTCAGACCTCATGGTCTTTGTAACTTAAGACGGCCGAAAATGTCAAATAGAACGTTGTAAGTTTAAGGTAGCTAATAAATACCACGATCACGCAGTAACTTCGGTATAAAATTATAATGTAGTGTGCATGATGTGTACAGTTGTAATGACGTAATGCGATGCCACCGTCTCTCTGTTTTAATACCTTCTGACAAACGCGTTGCTCAGCTCTTAATTTAAGAGACCTGCGGATTTTTGTTGACTTCTTCTTGGATAGAGCTCTTAGTAAGACAAAAACTAATCCGTGTTTGCTTTTGTTTTTGCTTTTGTTTTTGCTTTTGTTTTGGTTTAAGTAAGTGTTTCGCGGCGCTTGCAATAGAAAACGGTAACATCAATGCCGAAGATTAGAATTGTTTCACAAGATTTACAAATACAAAAAAACAAAAAACAATAAGAAGGACGAGAGATAAGCATGATATATTATTTTTGATGGGAAAGAAGGAGTAAAACACGTCTGATCTCTCACCTTGTGTGCAGTTTATATGAAGAAAATTGTAAAATGTATTAAGCCTAGAAAACACAATTTTACAGGTTAGAAGAGAGAGATAGATAGAGAGAGTGAGTGAGAGAGAGAGAGAGAGAGAGAGAGAGAGAGTGAGAGAGAGTGAGAGAGGGAGAAAGAGAAATAAAAGA
>NW_004797275.1:714973-719641 GCF_000002075.1 Aplysia californica
ATGTGTGGTGGCGGGGGGCGTTTAATTCTTTTAACAATTATGTTTTTCATGATCTAAATTTTTTCATCGTTTAGAGTTAAAAATTAGACTATATTTAATTTTAAAAGTGCATTTAACATTTTGTATTAACCCATTTCTCTATCAAGATTTATAATTCTACATAGCTAAATGTAATAGTATCTGAGCCTCTCATACCACATTAAAGCCACACTGTGATATTCAATATCCTAAAAAAGTCTTTCTTTGTTTGTGATATATTCCAGGAGGCGATGGAAGCTCAGTTGGCACCTCACTTGGCTAAGGTGCTAAGTCAATGTTAAAATCCCAAATAGGCGTTTGTATACTTTGATTGGGCTTTTTTTCGTGGCGGAATTTTTACAGCACGTATCCACGTTCTACAGCCCACTCTGTGCGCTTTACAACTACATGTATTATTACCCCAGCAGACCCAAGAGCACCCAGAAACATTCTCGACTTCCAGGGAAGCACACAGTGGAAGCTGCGTTCAAACGCTAAAAAACTGACAAGATCTTTCGCTGTCTATAAGCGAGTACCCATTTCCACCAGGAGGAAGTGAGGAAAATTCGTGTAAATTGTCTTTCCAAAGGACACAACTTCGGGTCCCAGATAGGATTCGAACCCACGATCTTACGATTGCGTGTTTTAGAGCATAATCACTATACCTACCACGCAGTAAGGGCTCGTTTCTAAATAACTGCACATTCCAGAAGTGGTGATCATTAACTGCAGTGCACTACCACACTTTTGTAATAATGTCCGTAAGGGAATTTGATTAATGTGCCACGGAATTTATTTTGGATCTGGTTTTAATCTGTCAATTTGTGGGGAAAAGTTTACAAATATTCTAGGAGAAAATAACATCCAAAAAATATATAGATATACAAATGTACAATAACTATTCAATACAACTTTAGGAATTGTGTGAGACATTCCTGAGCCCTTGACAGAGATGGTTAAATGTTCAAAATGGCAACAGTACCATGAAAGTTGAAAAACGGAGCCCGCAGAAGTTAGAAGAAATAACGTTTCTCTCCACATCTAGTATCTATACCAAAGTAGCGAAAACCGATGATTAAGTCTCCGCTCCCCAAATCAACCCCCCCCCCCCCAATTTTGAATGTCATAACTGGAAATCAAATGTCGGATAACATTGAGTATGCTTTTTCAGAGACATTATAGTCGTGCTTCATGCTAGATTCATCTCTACACATGAACTTGGCAATGCAGGCACGAATTCAAAGTTTGAAGCCCAGGACGTGTTTTTCCCCTTCATCTTAACATGCACTATGGTCACAGTACTTTCTTTTTCGTCCCAGTATGCTGGAGCTGGTCTTTATGTTCTCTGCTTTCAAAACGGCCTTGATAGTTTCAAGTAAAGTTGTGTACTTCAATAACATTACGTCATCGCAGTAAAGGCTTTGAGCTCTGCCAGCTAGTATGCAATGTTTACGCCGATTAAAACAAAAACTCCCATATGAATCGGAGGAAAGATATACAAGACCATAATTTCTATTTAAGAAAAAAATCTAAAAGCGATACAAGAACACATTGGCCTGCTAGAGTTCAAGTAGACACCAGGGGGTTCACTGTCTTTTAAGGGGCGAGACGTTGGAGTTGTTATATGCACTTCTGTGCTGGTGCATAAATACGTTAGTTAAATGGCTGATTTCCATGAATACAACAGCACATGTTTTTGCAGATGGGAAAACGCAACAAAAATAGACAGCACATAGAAGCAAATAAAGACCATGAACAACTGGCAGAATTTTAACGGGAAGGCAACAAAGACAGACCATGATTTCAGTTATAATATCTATGATCTATTTGGGTGGCTGAATGTTGCTGTTCAAAAGGCTTTTTAATGGCTGCATCGTTCGACATGCGGTTTTCGCCAAAAGATTCTTTAAAATATTCTCCAGATCATGACGCCCTTCGTTTTTCAGTTTTGACAGTTTTGCTGCAAAAAGCTAAATTTCTTTAATTCGCCGATCGCTTTTGTAGGCCGATGCTTCTGTCTCTGTAATTTTAGAAAATCCGCCAGGTTTGTTTATTTCAAGTCGTACTTCTGTTCGACACTATCGCGCATTATCGCGCAATACTGAGCACTATTTTAAGTGTGCGACCCGTATAGATCTAGCCTATTGTTTTCTTTTTTTACTTGGTGCTAAATTCGACGTGATCCTTTCGTTTGATGCCCATCATCGCTTTTTCTGGACTCCTTCGTCAAATTCTTTTTCTTGCTACTGGAAACAATCAACACACTTCTGTATAACCACGAAAGTGGAATAGAGAATCAATCTATATATCTATTATATATTTGGCAACTTGGAAACACATGTGTAACTTTTCTGTCAAGATTTATAGCTCTATTCCAGTAGAGTGTAAATATAGTAGACCAATGATATTCAGTTGATGTTAATGCACCGATCATTCCTTTCATCGAAAGGGGGCCCAGCTAGTATATTCTATTTATTAAACAGCAATCGAGCGAAAAACATAAGTGGACGGGCCCAGGCGAACAATGACTGCTGCTGTCTGCTTCAGATCTGGGGCACTTGATTATGATAGGTGCATCCTTTCATGTTCAGGAAAGACTTTACACATCTGTCTTTCAACTCCTTGAAGACGCTCAGGTTTGGGCATTTTAAACAAAGAAGCACGTTTTTCGTTATTCATACAGGTTTTAAACACAGTGCTTTTAAAACTAGAACTTAAAAAGGAAGGCAAAAACATGCATACTGTGAAATATTCAAATCTCGTGTCTCTGATCAGTGTTTAATGGCTCGAAAAAGGCTGGAAATGTGCCCGTGGTCTTCTGCTGATCTAACATTTCATGTTTCCACTTCGTCCTTGGAGAGGCAATCAGTCATCTGTTCTTATGACGCAAACTTTTCCGAAGCCAGTCGTTTGAGGACTTGTCTGTCAGTCTTGCCCGATGCCGTCTGCGGGAACTCTGAGCCCATGATCTGAAAAAAACAACAACAACCGGAAAACATAGTTTTTTTTATAACGTTTCTGTTTCCGAGGCAATGATAAAATACAATACTTTTGGTCATGTACAACACCGTCAGGTCATTAAGAAGTAAATACTTGAAGGCAAGATAAGAGGCAAGAGGGGAAAGGGAAGATAACGAATAATGTGCACCGACAACATCAAGGCATGGGCTGACCTAAGTAAGACAGGGTGCAAGACGGCATCTAGAGACCGAAAGCAATGGCGGGTGTCATTGTACGTCAACTTCTGAGCCACAGATGACACTCCCAGAGGTATCTAGGTATATTTTCAATCCCCCCCCCCTCCGTTTTCTCCACCATCCTGTCCGACCCTTTCCATGTACACTCTTGTTTTTAGCGTTTCATTTCCTCTTCCTCATCTTTATCTTTTCCTTTTTTGTTTGTTTGTTGTTTCCCTCTACTTCTACTTCCCAAATTCCCATCTTTCCTTTTTGTTCGTCCTTGCTATCACCGTGGTCAACAGCTTCCTGTTCAATTTTCTCGTTTGCACACGAAGGCACAAACGTTCCCAAACTGGTTTCTGAGGTGCAGCGGTGAGGCGTTTCTCAGCAGCACACAAACACCTGAGTTCGATTCCCTTAAAGGGAAGGATTTTTATCGAGTAGCTCGTTCTTTTCGAAATTATGTTTGTATCCCTTTTAGCCTGGGCGGAAGGCCGTCTTCTAAATAATCTAAATTATGTTGAGGGTGGCGTAAAACACCTACATTACAAGTAGCTATAACAGAAAGTGATTGCTTAAATCTTGACTAACTCACAATGAAATATTTAGGCGATGGAGTGGACTCCGATTCAACCACAAACAGTTTCTCACAAAACTGGCGTAGTTCTTCCTCTGTGAGGTCACTTCCGGGGTCGGTCTTGACGCATGCACAGATTTCATGGAGCTTCACAGGATCCGGAACCTAAAGATAAAAACACTTTTAAAAAAATCGACGTGTTTGTCGTAGAAGTGTCCCACTTTAAAACTACAAGAACAACCACAAGCTCAGAGACAGTGGAAGGAAACTGAGCTCTCAGTAGACGTTTATGATAGCATCAATAAGATTTCTTGCGTAGCTAGGGCTGTCTTGTAACACATCTTATCTTCGGCACATATAAAACCTTATTGTGTTGCAAGTACCGAAAAACTTTTACTAAATCTTAAGAAAAGGAGCACACCCCCCACACACATGCGCACACACACGCACACACACACACACACACACACACACACACACACACACACACACACACACAAGACGAAACTAACCGGAACTACACAGGCCTCCATCACATCCGGGTGTTTAGCTATTTTCTCTTCCAACCATGTGGGGTACAGAACGTAGGCACCGTACATGATGACGTCATTCTTCCTTCCAAGAACATAGACATTCCCCTCATCATCTACATATCCATCGTCCTCTGTTTTGAACCACCCGTCCGCAGTAAATGCTTTTTCACTTGCTGAGTGGTTGTTGTCCAGTCGATTAAGATAGCTTTTGAAGACTGCAGCACCTAGGCACAATGATAATAATAATAATGTAATATAATAAAAACAAGATTCATATTAATGATAGTACTTGGAATTCATGTTTCTCATTTCCATTTTCCACCCCCCCCCAAAAAAAACAAAAAAAACAAAAACAACAACA
>NW_004797275.1:721201-725627 GCF_000002075.1 Aplysia californica
ACACACACACACACACACACACACACAAACACACACACACATACTCTCTCTCACTCTCTCTCTCTCTCTCTCACACACACTCACTCACATACACACACACACTCACACTTAAAAACCTACAAGCACAAATATATACGCGTACACAAACGAATAACTGCTGTGTTTGAAACAAATACTTCACGAACCAGTTATAGACGCCGACGACACAACATGTCCCTCTGTAGAACCATAGGCTGAAACCACATCGGCTGTCAAGGTTAGGTATGAGGAAAACTGAGACTGAAACAAAAACATGCAACAATATATGAAATTATTACCTCATAATTACAAATTTGTATTTGCTGAGTACCTAGTTTTGAGAAATTTGACAACAGTTTTTGAGTTTTACTCGTACGCACCAAGCTTTTATTTTTTTCGAATTTTTATTAATATTTTGATAACGACTC
Organism: Aplysia californica; assembly: GCF_000002075.1. NCBI lineage: Eukaryota > Metazoa > Mollusca > Gastropoda > Aplysiida > Aplysiidae > Aplysia > Aplysia californica. The sequence goes on from NW_004797275.1 coordinate 721,648, forward strand.
CGAATATTTTTACGATTTTGATAGAGCAAATAGAGCATTTTGTTTCTGGCCTAATGGTCTTAGTAACTCAATTCGGCCAAAAATGTGAGCTAGAACTTTTAAATTCTGGGCTAGAAAAATGTCAGTCTTTGTCTTTATGCAAACAAAATTCGAAATGAAAGGAATCTGTGTAAGTGAAATCTTTTTTTACCATCTCAAAACCGACAATAATTCAATATGTTACCAACTTGATTTTGAAATTAAATTTTGTGCCAATCTTCTGCGAACGCATCTTTGCCTTTAGCTCTCTACAACAAGCTTAACGTTTTCTAATTACATTGTATGTATGAGGTCGAAATAAAAGAGGGATAATAATGGACGTCGTTTTCAACCGATAAAAATGATATCGTAGTGAAAGCAGGCGTTCGTCAAAATAATGAAATCGAAGAAACAGGCATTTTTGTACCTGTTTGGCAATTTTTATCAAATATTTGTTTTTGGACTCAGCCCCTTGTATGTCAATATAAAAACACAATTTTTATGTGAATTTTACTGAAAAACGTTGATTAAAGTCACAAATTATGTCATTTTTCAGTTTTTAAAGACTCTCAAGCTAATGAAGTTACCAAACTTTGACGGTCATTTTCTCGCTAATTTAACCACTGAAACCAGGCGACCCCACCTCTTTCAATCGCAAGCATCTTGACTTTCATTCAAGATAGATGGGTACCTTCTTCATTGACAGCAAGGCAAATGAATACATTTTCAGATCATACCAATAACTTCACATATCCCAAAGATGACGAGCGCCTGATTCCACCTCGTCAAGACACATTTATTCTTACTTTTTTAAAGTCTGCTTGACATGGAATTTCTTATCTCCCTTTTTGAACATATTTAGGCATGATCCGACCTCCTACTGCCACTCAAGAAGATGGTTTTCCCTTCATGGACCGCCCCCTCCCCTCTACACACACACAGACATCCTGACCCTCCCCTCTATACACACAGACATCCTGACCCTCCCCTCTATACACATACAGACATCCTGACCCTACCCTCTATACACACAGACATCCTGACCCTCCCCTCTATACACACATACATCCTGACCCTACCCTCTATACACACACGGGCATCCTGATCCTTGAAGTTGATCAATTACAGTGTTAATGGCTGAACCCAAATCGATTAGAGGAAAGAATGATAATTATATCACTATAGCTTGTGATTTATAAATTCAACAACAACAACAAAAACCCCCCAAAAAGTTTAAGGTTCATCTCAGTTCGAAGTTGTTCCCTTGAGAAAGACATCTTGCTTAGATTTTTTTCTTCTGGTTCGGTCCTATCTGAGTCTCATATTAAATTCTGAGTTTCCATGCTACGATGTTGCACGATTGCGTCACATCTACATGTTTCCGTACGTTTATATTTTGCATTTCAAGAATACCATAAAATGATGAACACCTTTTTCAACGGCTGCCCACCGACCATCATCATCTGGAGCTTGAACTTGGACTGGCTTGAGTTGTTCTCCTGTTCTCGCTGTTTCAAAACAGTTGCCAGATCCAGGGATAAAAGCAAAGCACCAAAGCATCCCTCAGCTTCAATTGCCTTCCACTTTTCGTCACCTTCCTTGGGTCCATTCCAGAAGTCGAGGAGAAGGCGAGGTTGGGTGGAGTAATAGGTCGAGTGGGGATAGCCCGCTATCCAGCCTGTGACACAGAAACGGGGTAATAATGAATGGGTACAAGTGAAGCATTAAAAACTAAAGCTAAAGAGTAGAATAAAACACAATTTAGTGTTAGAAAAGCATTGGACGTTGATGAACTCGGATCACTTTGTTGAGTTGTCAAAGCTCTGAACAAATTCTGAGGTCCCGCCTCTGAAATAAACCAGCAGTGTTGCTTGGGACTTTAAATTCATACACTTACTCCGCTGATAGCCCTCTCATTACATTTCCTATTTACCCAGAAGCTTTTGTACGGGGTGCCCACTACGGATTGGAATGGCCAATCGCCTAAAAAACAAACGTGTTTGTTTTCAGTTTCAGGCGATCGAGTCGGGCGATCGGCCCGATCCAGCCACAGAGGGCACCCCGAATTAGCAAGCATCTATAGTGTATCAATTGGGAATGGTACGTTTCTCCCACAAAAGCACGCTTCTGCTTGCGTCAGGATATTTTGTCAACGTTTTTCGCCTTGAAATCCAAGCCGATTGCTGTGATGAAATTTCGAAACGGTAATTTTTCTTTACTGTCAGACTGGGAAGCTACCTATACTGTTACCTTTGGTGGCTACTTTATAAATGTTTTTGCGGTTTTACTGGCCTGTTTAAGACGAACTCAAAATGTGCTCAGGACGCAAAGTGTACAAATCTCATTTAAAAGATCTTGTATGACATCGTTTTCACACTTTCGGACCTGGTGTTTTTTTCGGTCTTTCCGTTCCTTAGAGAGTTCTCGAGCATCATTTCTTCTTTCTAAGTGTTCATCTGTCTGTTCCTTGCAGATTGGCATATTTAGATAACAAATTCTCCAGCATGCTACATAAACGTCATCTTCCAATAATTTTCTTCCCCGTGCATCTCCATTTTGACTGGTCAGGCGAACTGACCTTGCGGTGCAGGCCGGACCTGGCCTTCGAGCAGTAGTTTAAAAGCTGGGGACCGATCACGAGTTATCTCGTGATGAGAATAAAAATGTGAAAAGTCGTCCAATCCAATATTCTATCCCTGTTTATCGCCAAGTCTAGGTGCTCGATCCATTCCTTCTTCCGGTGACCCCAAGAAGAGTGCTTCTCAACGAACGAGGGTCTCTTTACAGCAAATATAGGTAACAACATAGCCATGGTAGTATCATAGATGCTGAAAGACATTTTTTGAAATTCTGAAAAATGGTGTATTTCTGAAAAATCGTGGAAAACAAAGTATCTAACATAGAGGATTTTTGTTAAATGAACTGTGTTTACAAAGGTTGCATCTGTAAGTGTGCCAAATCTTAGCTTTGGAACTCAAATACAACACCAATAAAAATATTCTTTTGAAAAACCTCCAAAAACCCTGGCCCCAAGGGGTTGTGCCCGACAATAAGGCTGGTCCCGAGTGAGAACATTTTACGACGCCTACTCCAGCAGCAGAAGCAGGGGTTCATCACGTCAGGCTGTACATCAAGACTATCTTTGTTAACATGTTCTCAGGGGTAGAATTGTTACAACCGCTAGCCAGAGATATCGTGGCTAGCACGGAGAATCTTGGTACGAGAACGAATTTCTAACCTCCAAGATCTCTGCTGCTTAACTTCTTCATAACGCACACTGGCAGGTCCGTGTCATTAATTGCCTACTCGGTTGGGTTTAGAAGTTCTTAACTGACATGCTGGATTATATGGTCGCTTTTAAGCAGAAGGGGGTTATCCCGAAAAATGCTGTTTTGAGAAAATCGAAGGTGAACTTTTTGCCACTTTTTCGGTTTTTTAAAAAGACAAGGAGAGTTTCCGCTATAACTAAACGAATATACTTACCAATGAAACAACAATTTTCCACTGCCCACTTTTGGTGTAGGTCAAGATTTCTGGAAACCTCCGAAATCTGGGTTAGCCCGCTTGTCCTTAAAAGCAACCATATCAACTGCTCAGCGTAAGGCTATGTCATACGTCACTTTTCCAAAGAACGTATGGCTTAGTCTTATATTTAGCTGTCTGTATGCCTAGTGCACTTGATGAACGAGCACTGTTTTATAATTTTTTAACAAAGAAAAACGAAATACCTACAGCATAGTCTATAATATGGGAAAAAAGTCAATGAAATAGATTATTGGACGACGTTCTACAGCTGCAAGCGCCGGGAAACTCTTACCAATATACAACAAAGTAAAACCAGGAATGTATTGTAAACAATCGTGAAAACAACCAGCCTGAGTCTCGTGCTCTCATATGAATATGTTTTGTAGTTGTGAGCGCCGTAAAACTCTTACCAAAAACAAACAGATACACTTGACGAG
>NW_004797275.1:726276-728187 GCF_000002075.1 Aplysia californica
TTATTACATGTTTTGCTGTTATAGTTATTATTCACCTTACCTAATGGCCGGTCGTTGAAGAAAGGCTTGTCGCCTGGTCGAAGATTTGGAAGCCTCTTGTCCAGATCACGTATAAACAGCTTGTAGTAATCGATGATTTCCTTGTGAGTTCTCGGCACCAGTTTGCTGTACCCGGTGCTCCCTGAAGTTGTCATCACAATGGCGTCTGTGTCGGGGCTGACGTCTGTGACCAGCGGCGGAGTGACGTCATCTCTGAGCACGGTCATCAGTGCTGGGATGGAGCTTCGAGTTTAATGAAGAAAAACAAGGTTTCTTTTTAGGGGGGGGGACTCAAATTAACCTACGCTCTGTTTTCAGACGAGGGGCTGAAGAGTTGGCAAAAGTATGCTCAACTTTGGATCAGTTATACATACACACACACACGCACACACACACACACACACACACACACACACACACACATACACACACACACACACACACACACATACACACATATATAGGTATGCACACAAGAACTTACACATACACACATATAGACATACACACATAGACACATACACACATACACATGTTCACACATACACGCACATACACACATATAGACATACACACCTGCGCACATACACACATATAGACAAACACACAAACATACACACATATAGACATACAAACACACATACGAACACACGTACATACACACATAATATAGACATATAGACATACACACTTACACACACACGCGCGCACATACACATGTATAGACACACACACACACACACACACACACACACACACACACACACACACACACACACAATCGGTGTTTGTGATGCAGTGGCTGTGCGCTTTGCAGTCACACACTGGAGAACTGAATTTGATTTCCGAATGGGGAGAGTTTCTAATCGAGAATGTCAGTTTTTCTTCTGGGATGTTGCATCCCACTCAACTAGGGTTATCCATGACAGACTTGGTCGAAACCCACGTTTCAAATGGTCTAAACTGTGGCGATGGGGGCGTAAAACATCTATAAAAGCAACGAAAAAAGACACACAGAGACGCAGATGGATATAATACACCCAAAGACAAAGACTTAATATTTGTGTCAGTGGTCGGACGCACGTCAACCTTTTAGGCATGTGGTGTTATTGTTGTCATCTTAATTGAAGCCTGTTATTTTGTCCTGTTTTTGATGAAAAAAAAAAAGGTTTGTCTTGAATAGATTCTATGCACCTGCCATTAAGGTAGGTAGGGGGAGTCTGGTTTCAGAGGTAAAATTTGCAAGAAAATGACTGACAAAGTTTGGTGACTTTCAAAGCTTGAGAGTCCTTGAAAAGCACTAAATATCATTTGGTGTGCCTTTAATCAACGACTTTCAGTAAACCCATCACAGAAATGTGTTTAAAATGGACATAAAAGGTGTTAAGAAGCCAAAAGACAAAACAAACAAACAACCAGCATTAGACAATTGCCAAACCGGAAAATAAATGCCGATTTCTTCGATTTTATTTTTTTGACATGCGCCTGATTTCACAGCGATGCCCTATTTAGTCTGACCTACTCACCCTTCCACATCCCTTGTGACCAGTATAGCCCTCGTGAGCTCCGGTGCTTGGTCACATGACAACTCGGCAAAAAGTGACGAGGACTTCTTGATGTACGGCTGCAGCAGCTTCCAGGCCGGCGAGCCACCGTCGGGAGTGACGACCACAGCTCTACATCTGCTCGCTCTGGCAGACAGGAAGAAATCGGCGCCGTCCGACAGCAGGATCTGAGAAATAGCAGGCAGTGACGGCGACTTAAGATCATTAATTATTGTAGTATTTTGTTGTACTACAGTGCTGGCAATCCTGTTCCCATTTCCAAACTAGACATTCCTGGGGTTGCATTGTTTTGGGGTAGTTTTTTTCC
>NW_004797275.1:728773-732498 GCF_000002075.1 Aplysia californica
TTGGCGTTTAGTTACCTCAGAATTATAAAGATCTATCTAAAAAACACAGAACATATGAATTTGTGTGAATTTAAGTTTCTTTTGATATGTGTGGCATCCTTGGCCTAGTGGCTAGGCTCTCAGACTCGCAACCGTAAGGTCGTTGGTTGGAATTCTAACATTAACAGTAAGACGAACATATCGGTCAGAGTGGACTTACTTGTCCGTTCAGGCTGACACATCCTGCTAGTATGGTGGCCGTGTCTGTGATCAACCGCTCTGGAGAATTGGGCAAAGTATTGGCAATGACGTCATTATGGAGAAATCCTTGCCGTTTTAATTTCGCAGAAAATCTCCCGCTTAGCTCCAGCCAATCGCGAGCCGTTATCGCCTCTCGTTTGTCCCCATCACGGAATATAAACAACTCCTTGTTTGGTGTGCATTCAGCATAGCGTTTTATTCGTTTATTCAGAGTGTCATAGTGGTCTTCTATAGATTGGCCAACGCCCATAACTAATCCAGTAAAACAACACGAGTTATGTCAGAAAAGTGCCTTTTCCAGGGAAGAGTTTTTCACTTCTTTTGCGAAATATCCAACCATCCTCTAGTTTTATGAAGAAGATTAGATTTATGTAACATCCAAAGGTCATGCGTAAAAGAAAATATTCCGTGAACACAATTAGGAATGTAGGCCTATTAACAAGTTTGTGCATACGTTATGTCTTTCACAGTGATCGCGTTCAGTAGTCTTTGTAGCGATGTCAAGGTTTATCTCGGGACTTAAAAGTGGCCTTCAGCATTCTGTGGACTGAAATCACACGAAACTTAAATCTCACCCAAGGCACAAATACTGACCTAATGTTGAATATGCTTGAGATATAATTTAGATTTATTGAATCTATTAATTTGAAATCTATTTAATTTGGATTTCAAATTGAGTCGCATTCCATCTCATATCTCTTTTCCGCATCAACCGTGTGTCTTGAAGGGTGGGGTCTGGTGTGTGTGTGTGTGTGTGTGTGTGTGTGTGTGTGTGTGTGTGTGTGTGCGTCTGTGTGCGTGCGTGTGTGTATATTTGTGTGTATGTGTTTCTGTTTATGTCTCTGTGTGCATTTGTGTGTGTGTGTGTGTGTGTGTGTGTGTGTGTGTGTGTGTGTGTGTGTGTGTGTGTGTGTGTGTGTGCGTGCGCGCGTGATTGTGCCTGAATTAATTTTAAAATATGAGACTTAGATCTAGATAACTTGAACACAGACAGGAATAACTAATGACACAAAACTATACTAGCATTCCTATTTCCTCGGTAAAGATTAGATTTCACCATCTAAAAGCACTTGCAGTTAACACGTTTACAGAACTTGTTTGTAACTGCTGATTTGGGAAAACTGTACCCAGTCAAAATCTTATGATTGTATTAAATACTTTTATTTTGTTCCTGACCAAAAAGAGCAATGTTCGTGGGTTTTTTTTTATTCGGTGTGTTTTTTTAAACAGAATTTTTCTTTCGACGCATCAAAATAAATTTTTCTTTCTTAAGACTTCCTTAGTTTAGAAGGCGTATGCAACTACTTATTTTTTTTGGTTGGGTTTAGTCCTGATGTCTACTTAATTTCCAAATATTGCTTGCAATGAGCGAGCGGTGCCGACCATTTTATTCTGTCATTGAAAGAAGCCATGAGCTCATAAAAATATCACTTGTCAAATTATATAACCATAGCAACCTTTGTTCGTTGACCCCCCCCCTTCCTTGCACAACACAAACTTCCATCTGTCCCTGTCTCTGACTTAAGGAAATGCTTCTTTTAGTTTGCAGACCATTGTCGGATTTTACATTGTCAATGTGTGTTGTAGGAGGTTTTCCCTTATTTCTTTCTTTTCGTCTCTGCTTTACCCAATAATAGTGCATAATTTGTCACCTGATCTGCGTTTTCTGTTTCTGACTTCATGACTAGAGTATTCAAGTCCTTTTTATCTGACCCCAGAGAGAAGTTCGCTATGTATAATACGGTCTTCCAGGACAACTTTATTCGTTCTTCAGTCTATCTAAATCGAAGTGTATTAGAAATCAAATCTTGTCTTCGTGGATTCTGAGTTTATTTTCTCTTCTTTTTTAATGTCCAGGTTTCACTCCCATATAGAGCTACTTGCCACATCAGACATTTCAAAATTCTAATTTTGAGTTCTATATTATTATATTGTACTCCCTTTTCTGTCCAGGTATTTAGTTGTACCATCTTCTACCATTGCCATGCCTATTAAAATCTGACGTGCTTAACGCATGTCCCATCAGATACGTTAACTGAGCCCAAATATATTAAATTAGTTACGGTTTTCAGGAGCGTTCTAATTAATCTTACCTGTCCAAGTCCTTGACAAATTGGCGGGTTAACATGCTTGACTTCGGTCTTGTTGGCGTTTAGTTACCTCAGAATTATAAAGACCTATCTAAAAAACACAGAACATATGAATTTGTGTGAATTTAAGTTTCTTTTGATATGTGTGGCGTCCTTGGCCTAGTGGCTAGGCTCTCAGACTCGCAACCGTAAGGTCGTTGGTTGGAATCCCGTCAGGGACCCGGCGTTGTGTCCTTGGGAAAGGCACTTAACACGAGTTTTCCTCACTTCACCCAGGTGGGAAAGGGTACCCAGCTATAGATAGCAAAAGATCTTGTCAGTTTGTTAGAGTTTGAGCGCTTGCACTGTATGCTTCCGGGGATCTGAGGATTTCTGAACGTATATGGTCTTCTGGGGTAATAATTTAGAGTAAAACAGACAGATTTTGCAGTGGAGCGGAGGTATGCGCTATACAAATGCCATTTATTATTTATTATTTGTATTTTAGGATGCCCCCAAACTGCATTTTCAAGCAATGTCATGACTGGAATGTGCAGTCTCAATGCGTTAACGACGAGGAGCCTGTCGCCCAATGTTCCCGTCAACAATTGAAAGACATTCTTGAAAAACGTAAATTAAAAAAAACAACATCTGAGAATCCTGTGAGTGTGCCTGTACATACTCCGAGTGCGGAACATTAAGGTTTTGTTTTCTTAGTAGGAGTTCAACAACCCACTTACTGCAAGTAGGCCGTTTCGAATTTGGACATCACGCTGATAGGGGTTAGAGTCAATTTATAATGGTTCTTTTTCCAGGTTAGACCCAACATTTCGTCAGCAAATCGTCGAGAAACAGAAATAAACAGGAAATGAGTGCCCACAAGGAGGGAATATGCCACAGCATGCTATATTTGCATTAAAACACTGTTGTGGCATATCGTCTAAGTCTGCTTTTCAAAGTCCCGAGTTGAATTCGGTCGAATGTGCCAAATCGGTAACGTTTGCTCCATAATTTACCATGAAGAAAATTTTGATCGTCCCCGACTGAATCAACAAGTTCTTCGTTCTTCTTTTTTTTTTTTTTTTCATCCCAACGTTCTCATTCATATCCCCACCACCTTTTTTTCTTGTAATGAAATAATCGTAACGTCGCTACGGGAGGGGGGGGACGCTCGGTTCATTTCACGACGTGCATAATATCGGGCTGGATATTGGTTCACCTCAACGTGTGTTTCGATTCAGCGTTTTATCAATACCGTCATCTCCTCTGCCTCTTTCTCTCGTCCGCGGCAGCTGTTCATATAATGGTTGTTGTTTTCCTTGTCTTTGTCTTTTTCTTTTTCTTTTCTTCCTTTCTTCCTTTTTATTATTTTTTAAAGTTCGTTCAGCCCTCACCCCCCCTCCCCAATCCACACCA
>NW_004797275.1:732598-735247 GCF_000002075.1 Aplysia californica
GTAAGTCTTTTAAGGAGCTCGTTGGTCGGAAATTTTAAATTTAGCCCTGGTGGCCACCGAAGCCTACTCTTATCGATTTTAGACCACCAAGGGATCTTTAACGTTTGCAACTTGCACACGAGACCTACGAGATTTTTCGCCCTCGTCCAAGAAGGCTAGATGTAGATCTTTCCTACCAGAAGATAAAGGGTGTGGCTGAAAGACAGCAGTAAGAAGGAGCCAAGGAGTAGCAGTAGAAAGGCTGCAGAAAGAGTCAGAAACCCAGAGGAGGGGGCAAAGGAAGTGACGGGTGGGGCAGAAAGTGGAGACAAAAGCAGACCACAGAACACTGCCAGAGAGCGGGAAAGAAGGTGAAAGGAGACAATTTTAGAGAAGAAAATTTTACCGTCGCTTCTCTGACTTGAACCTGGGACCTTTGAATGAGAGGCGAACCCCTTAACCTTAAGGACATAGGTCGATTGGCAGTGTGCCCTTGGTGTAGCGTTCTACAACAGACGTAGCCTTGTTACCTACGACGGTGCAGTACTGGACTGATGCTAATTGCACTGGTTTAAACTACTAATCGTGTTGGTTCTTTGGATTTTTTTTAATATTAAGGTCAGAAGACTGTCCATGTGTCTCTACCCACCATCCCCACCCTACTTGCCTGACTTCTTCGGAGTTGGAATTTGACTGTCTTTCACCTAAATGTACCGGGATCTTTCGTGTAGTGCTTAGGCACGTCGTCGTGACACACATAAAACCTGAGTTCGATTCCTGTGTTGGGAGAAGTTATATCGATCGAGTAACTTGATCTTTCTGCTTGGAAGTTTTATATCCCTCAGCCATGATTGGCCCTGAAAGGTATGGTCGAAACCCTACCACTAATGATTTAAATTGTGTCGATTAGGGACTATAAAACATCTACATTAAAAATAAGAGCAAACAAACAAAACACCACCACCACCACCACCAACAACAACAACAACAACAACAACAACAACAACAAAACCGTGTGGTTGCAGAGACGTGATAAAAGTAATTAACTATACTCAATATGTTTTTATGTGTCTAATCTTCTACCTTACAGATTCAACACAATATTGAGTGCAGCAGTAAAAAAAACCCAAAAAACGAAACAACAACAACAACGAAAGCAACTTGGTAAAAGGTTCCTGTCATCAATGTAATGTATATTTTGTTAGAGTAGGGTGCACATTCTCTAGAAATGGACTGAGGGTAACCTTAGTCTCTATTTATAGAACATTGCTTTTTCAGGCGCAATCTCCAATATGGTAATGAATGGTTTGGTATGGTTTGGTATGTTTTGGTATGGTATGGTATGGTATGGTATGGTATGGTACGCTGTGCTATGCTATGCTATGCTATGCTATGCTATGCTATGCTATGCTATGCTATGCTATGCTATGCTATGCTATGCTATGCTATGCTAATCTACAGGCGTGGGTGAAGGGGGAGAAAAGTTACACTATATTTTGCCCATCACAAGTCTTCTATCTCACCCAACACGCTCTCCACAACCCCAATACAACTGAGCCATTATGTGGTCCCCTTCAAAGAATATTAGACCTTACAGTGCATCTTACTTTTGTTACCCCACCGCCCCCTCTCTACAAGTATCCACAACAGAACGTCGACTAGCTGTTCAGATACCCAATGCCTAAAAATATTTTTAAATTTTAAATTTTAAATTTTGTTTTGTTTTTGTTTTGTTTTCGTTTTTTAAATTGCACACTATCTGTTTGTGGTGTTAATTCATTGCATGTGCTAAAGAAATATTTTGTTGGTCAAAATTGTCATTGTAAATGTTGAAAAAAACCCCCAACAAACAACCCCAAGTAAAGATACATATAAGGTAGTTATTATTCATTGTTAAAAAAATGTAAAAAGTTATTTCTCTCTCCTGAAAAAAATAGCTTTCTGGGAAAGTATAAGCCTAAATAATTTGACAGCTTTTTGACGAGTCTCCCCGTAGGCTGAGAACACTTTGTCCGAGTCAAAACAAATACCTACGCCTGTACTGGGCACCAGAAGTGAGCATACTAGGTACAAATGTTTAGAACACCCATCAAATCATAGATCATTTGTTCATTGGACAATAAATCATCCACGTCCTCACAACACAGCAGTACTTTTTTGTGCTTGATATAATTTTCTTAAACTGAAAGGCTTCATTTCCTAAAATCCCGCAACTATCAATCCTTCTCTTGAGAGTGTCTTTTTCCTTATTTACAAAATATTCACTTGATTTGTCTAAAAATGGATTAAAAAAAATTACACATATTTATGTAATGTTACTCTTTGCAGTGGGCAAAATGCAAAATAACACCGGGAACAGATAAGATGTGATTTTTTGCGTCATATATGTACATTGAGCAAAGTCTCAGGGAAAAGTTCGCCATCTCTCCTCACTGGATTCCAAACTTCTCTGCAGCAACACGCTTCAGCTCTTTCCGGTCTGTTTTGCCTGTGCTGGTTGTTGGGTACTTGTCCATGATCTGGGGACGTTATCGATGTACCAGTGTATACCCACATACACTCATATACAGACACAGAAATATACATACAAACAAATAATATTATAATATGCACACGCATAAATTCACTATTTTACATGCAAGCACACCCGCACACACACACACACACACA
>NW_004797275.1:737376-740338 GCF_000002075.1 Aplysia californica
CTCCACTCCTCCCCTTTCTTAACCCCTCCTTGTATCCCCTCCCCCTTCCTCCTCCACCCACTCCTCCTCCCCTTGACCACCCGTCCCCCCTCCCACCCCAAGAAGCTCCTCCACCCCTTTATCCTCATATTCTCTCCCTTCCCTTCCCCATTCCACTCTCTCATCAAATCATACCACCCCAACCCCAGACTTACAGGAACCACACAGGCTTCCCGAACTTTGGGATGTGTGACGATCCTCTGCTCCAACCAGCCCGGGTATACAACAAAAGCTCCATACATGATGATGTCATTCTTTCGACCAATCACGTACAGGTTCTTCTTGTCGTCATAGTAACCGTTGTCATTGGTGTCGAACCAGCCGTCGTCATGCAATGACCCAATCGTCGCGGGATCTTTCTCCTCCAGCTGGTTCAAGTAGCCGGGGAACACAGTCAGACCTGGGAGACGAGAACACGTGCGAGACATGTCAAAACAACAAGAACAGCAACACAATGGTAACAACGACAACAACAACATCAACAACAAAGCAACAACAATAACAACATCAATTACAATAACCAGAAGAAGATGAACAGCTACAATAACAACAACAAAACAACATTATATACAATAACAATAACAATAAAAAGAATTTAAAAAATAACAAAACAACAACAAAAGAAGCATCAGTTATAATAACAATAATAAGAACAACAACAACATCATCTTCAACAACAGCAACAAGAGCACCATGAACAACAACAACAAAAACTGCAGCAGCAGCTACAGCAACAACAAGAGAAAAATAGAAACAATAGATACTACTGCTATAACGGCAACAACAACAACAGCAACAACAACAACAACAACAATAACAACAGCAACAACAACAACAAAAAATAGTGACAGCACAGCAGCTACTACTACTACTACTACTACTACTACTACTACTACTACTACTACTACTACTATTAAAGTTAGGGGTAAATCCCCTTAGAAAAGGGAGAACATTTTGAAAAAAAAGTAATTCTAGTTTATTTTTCATAAGTCATAATTATATTATTTTCAGGTTAATGGCCATGCCCCTTAACAAACCTAGGCAGTGTTTTCAACATTGCATCTCTGAAAAAAATATAATCCAAAAGAAGTTTAAAGTATCATTTCTTTGCACCCATCAGTTTGTGTAACAGCTCTGCCACTGTAAACAAGGACACATTCAACCCCATGAGAGATAAAAACATAAAAACTGGTCGCTTTTAAGCACAAGGGGGCTATCCCGACAAAAGACGTTATGAGGAAATCAAAGGTAAAGTTTTTGGCCCTGGTTCAGTTTCTTTAAAAGACAAGGAGAGTTTTCTCTATAACCAAACAAAAATATACACAGCAATGAAACCAAACTTCTCCTATAGGTAGGGCAATGCCCACTTTTCGAGTAGGTCAAGATTTCTGGAAAGCCCCAAAATCTGTATTAACCCGCTTGTCTTAAAAGCGACCATGTCAGTGTCTTTGTCAGATCTGACCTTTAACCCATAGAGTCCCCATCTCTCCCGGGGCACACGGGGTCCCATCCTTGTCCAACACTTGCAGGTCCAAGTAAGGAGGGACTGTGCCGCAGTAGAAGTCTTGTAAGCTCTGTAGCTGTTCTTCTGCTCAATACACGACCATATTCAATAATATATCTATAGAGGCACTAGCGATCAATGTCATGGTGTTGTCTTATTCCTCAATACAGGATATGAAAAGTAATATTGACAATGATAATAATAATATGATGATGATGATGATGATAGTGATGATGATGCTAATAATAATAATAATAATAATAATAATAATAATAATAATAATAATAATATAAAAATAAAAGTAATAACAAAAACAACAACAACAATGATAATAGCAATAATAATAATAATAATAATAATAATAATAATAATAATAATAATAATGACAATAATAATAACAATAACAACAAAAATAACAATAATAATAATAATAATGATAATAATAATAATAATAATAATAATAATAACAATAATAATAATAATAACTGTAATAATAATAAATAATGACAATAGCAGAAACAACGACGAAAGCAATAATAATAACAATAATTACAATAATGATAATAATAATAATAATTTTGATGATGATAAAGATGCTGCTTCTGCTGCTGCTGCTGCTGCTGCTGCTGCTGCTGCTGCTGCTGCTGCTGCTGCTGCTGATATCAATAAAAATTGCATCAATAAGAAAATGAAAACGAAAACGAAAAAGGAAACGATGAATAACTAGGTACATCTACGCTGGGAGATTTTTTTGTTTTCAAATTGGCATTCACGAAAGCCTTTCAGCTTTACAACATTAGTTTGATTCCCATGTTGGAATTAAAAACTCTGTCTTCTTGCCTGGGTGTGTCTTGTGCCTCAGTAAGAGTCGACTGAGTTTGTCTCCCACAGGTCTCCATAGCATCAATATTGCTGTACATCATTTAGAGTGTTGACAGAGAAAGTTGTTTTCAGGCGTTTAAAGGTAACTTCCCCTTTAGTGAACTACTTTTATATGTGTTACTGATCTTTTTAGAACAATCATAGGGTATTGTTTTGTTCCAAGTAGGCCATTGTAAAAACCCGATTGGGTGTTAATGATATTCAATTGCAGCATACAAATACGAACATGAATCCAAGTTAAGCATGTAATGGATGCAAAAATGACTGGAAAAGGAAAAAGCTTGGAAAAGTTAATAAATAGAAAAAGAAAGAGAGAGAGAACGAGAGAAATAGAGAGAGAGAAAGGGAGAGAGAGAGAGGGGGGGGGGAGAGGGGGGAGAAAAAAGATACAAACAGAGAGAGAGAAAGAGAGGCAGATAGAAAGAGAGGGAGGGGGAAGAGAGAGAGAAAGAGAGAGAGAAAGAGAGAGAGAGGCAGACAGAGAGAGAGAGGGGAGAGAGAGAGAGAGAGAGAGAGAGAGAGAGAGAGAGAGAGAGA
>NW_004797275.1:740438-742901 GCF_000002075.1 Aplysia californica
GGAGAGAGAGAGAGAGAGAGAGAGAGAGAGAGAGAGAGAGATTGGGGGGGGGCAAAGAGAGAAAGAGATAGAGAGTAAGAGAGTGGTTGTGTAGACAGACATACATATCTGACACAAACCTGATAAGATACTCCCACTAATAGCCCCGACTTCAGTACAGCCGTACACTACACTCACTGTGTTGGAGATTCGTAACGTTTCCAGGAACAGTTTCTGGAGAAGAAGAAAGGACATTGAAATAATGTATATTTTATGCCACCATCGACACAATTCACATAATTCATGAGGTGGGCTTTGACCATGTCTGTTGCGGCTAACCCAGTTTAAGAGGGATACGACATCCTAGTACAAAGACCGACACACTCCGACATTCTCATAGACACAGATTGTCTGATACGAATGAAATCATCAACCTAGCACACCCCCCCCCGAAAAAAGAAAAGCACATTGCTATCGTAAAATTCTTAAAATCTTCGTAACAAGTGAACCGGAAAATGCAGGAAAGATTTCTTTTCCAAGGAGATTCTCCATCGCACGCATGAAACCCCGCGTTGAATTCCCGAGCGGATAGAAATTTTATCGTATATCTCGCTATCTGGTCCTAGCCGCTACATCCCATAAAAAAAGAATCTCAATATAATATGCTACATATTCCCCGTTTTCTTTTTCTCGCGATTCTAATAAAGCTAACCACACTCCACACCATCTATCAGAAATTAAAATCAATTTGTACGAGGGTCGTCCAGAAAGTAAGTAAAGTTTTAAATTAATTATAAAAGAAATAACTTTCCCAATCAAAACGATTAATTTTTAATACCTCATATATATGACTACTTCTCCATGTAGTCACCAGAATTGCCTGTTGGTGAGGCATTTATTGTCAGGGCGTGGGACGCGCCTCTGAATCCCCTTATATTATAGTAGGAAGCTGCCGCCTGCGATGTCAGCCAATGTCAAGTTTCTCCTATGAGATCAGCGTCTGAGTCGAAGCCCTGCCTGGCCAAAAACTTTTTCAAATGCAGGAACAGATGAAAGTCACTTGGAGCCAGTCTTGGCTGTGCAGTGGGTGCTTCAACTGTTCCTATCCGAAGGAAGCGATCAGGTTTAAAGCCATCAGGTTTTGGGTCTGAGCAGACGTGTGAGGAGTTGCATCATCGTGAAGCAGAACAACGCCGTCGCTAAGCATTCCGCGTCTTTTGTTTTTGGAATCACTCTACGCAGTTTTTAAAGTGTGTTGCAGCACACATCTGAGTTAATTGTCTTTCTATTTCACAAACATTCTACTAAAACAACTCCTTGCCTGTCCCAAAACAATGTACACGTGACTTTTTTTCCTGACGCAGCCTGCGTATTTTGGAACATAGGGCACGTTCGATCACCTGAAAGTCTCCATGATTTGTAAAAAAATATTTTTGCTCCTGAAAAAAACAACCTTTAGATATTCTTTTCTACTCTCCGTAGGTGGTTGGCAGGTGCTCCTGTGTGGCTTGCTCCCCGATCAAACTTCTATCGTTCTTATATCTTGTCCTTCTTATTATTGCTTGTTACTCTCTTGCAACACCCCTAAACTGCAGCACTTATATATTACTTTATTGTGTTGTTAACGCCGTAAAACTCTTTCTATAACTAGATACCTCTCAATGTCTCAATAGCTGAACACTTCGTCACAGAACAACAACAACAAACACAACAACATCAATAACAACAACAACAACAAAAACAACAATAACACCACCACCACCACCACCAACAACAACAACAGCAACTACAACAACAACAACAACAGCAACAACGACAACTACAACAACAACAGCAACATCCTCAATAAGAAAAATATATTGACAACAAAAGCCAACAACAAAAGAAAGCATCAAAAGACAACACGAAACTGTTTACATTTTCAAGCCTTGCTTAACGGCATGAGAACAAACTATCATTTTCTTAAAGCAAAAGAATAAAAGCTTGTCTTGCTTCTTCAATTTTTGGAATTTCTTTGCTTTGCAGCCAAGCGTAATGTCGAACAAGAAGGTTGCACAGATCTGCAAGCAAAATCCGAAGCGTTTACTTAACCCAACTGCAGATTGTGTGTGCGACGGTGTGCATTTCGAGGAATAAAAGACTTTCGAAATTGTTCTGTAAGCATTTTTTCAAGTCTAGTAAGCACCCTCCATTCCATCTCCGAATAAATTTCTCGGTCATAAAGTTCCGGATAAAAAACTGATGCTCTGAAATGCCCTCTTTCTTAAAACGCCCCCTAGACTCTTTGTTTTTCCGCATTACTTATATAACGCGAATACTTCAAATAACGTTACCTTGACACAGATATGTTTGCAGCGGAGCTTGCATATCTGGAGGGCATCGCCCTACTTGTCACCAGTTGTGTACTTTCGGATGTAGGGCGATGGGGATCAGCCAGGAACTGACACAAGTTTTTTGGGTAGCTTTTTCTTTTTTTTTTTGGGG
>NW_004797275.1:743290-755031 GCF_000002075.1 Aplysia californica
TCTCTCTCTCTCTCTCTCTCTCTCTTTCTTTCTTTCTCTCTCTTTCTCTCCCCCCTCTTTCTCTGGTATGATATTTCACCTCTGTTATAAAGTGTGTGTGTGTGTGTGTGTGTGTGTGTGTGTGTGTGTGTGTGTGCGCGTGCGTGTGTGCGTGCGTGCGTCTGTATGTGAGTGTGTGGTTTCTGATTTGTTAAACATTCAGGTAGTGGGTGAGGATGGATGGTTGTTGACATCTGACGAATTCTTATACACTTCAATGACGCAGCTTGTTCTAATACACATGACAGAATAATTACATACTATCTTTTTTTCCACAAAGCAAATAACGAAAGATAGAAACATCTCAATCAACAGCAAAATGAGTGTTCTGAAATGGTGTGTTTAGTCAACCCTTCTATATTGCTGTGAATGCTGGACAATCACTAAAGACAGTGAAAATAAAATATAAGCAACAGAAATGTGGTTTCTTAGAAGACTGCTAAGAGTATCGTGGAAGGAAAAGAAATCTAATGAGGTAGTGCTTGATGAAGCCCACGAGGGACGCTCAAAGTTAAAAACAATCAGGAAACGACAAATGCAGTTTTTGGGACACATGAATAGACATAAGGGTCTTGAACATTTAGATCTAGCTCTCACTGGCAAACTTGAGGGCAAGCGAGGCAGGGGTAGGCCCAGAACAACATACTTAGAGAACATACAGAAATGGGTAACAGGGAAAGATCAGGGAAACGTAGCTTTTTTGAGAGCATCCGAGCAAAGGAATGAATGGAGAACCATGATCGCCGATGTCTGTCGCAGATCTGGAACTGGATGATGATGATGATGATGAAATAATGAAATCCTCCCCTACCCCACCATAGCCTTAAACTAACTGGCTGCGTTCATAACGAAACAAATTTGAGAGTCAAATGGAAAGTTATGCATAGAACCCAAAAGGTCACTGCATTAATTTGCCAAGAGATACCGTTATCCTTGCTCCAACGTTTGATTATGTAAATGTCTACAACAGTCTGGCGCGTTGAAGTTAGGCTGAACTCTTTCACACCGTACGATTCGTAAACCTACCAAGGGCGTATTCAAGGGATATTGCTTTTCTACATGTTGTACCACTGAGGCATAAAACTATGAGGTTGACCATAGTAATAATTGAGTAATCCAAAATTTGGATTTTTTTGAAATTAGGGTTCATGTTAGATCAGATGTCAGTTAAACCAGCTGCACTTTCTTTAGACGTTTCGCACAGGTAAAGACTGAATGTGGTTGGTTGGTGTAGGCTCTTGCGTGGTTTGTTCCTTCTTTCCTATCACACTTATGTCTCCTCCTTTTCTGTGTTTTCTACTCTCTTGTAACATTTCTTATCTTTAATACTTATACGACCCAAAAGAATATGAGAGTACAAGGGAAGAGGAATACCGGGATCGAGGGTGTGAAGGATACCCCGAAGACCCACAACATCCCACCCAGCCAGGCCATAAAGCTTGCCAGAAACTGAAAGCTCTTTCTCCCACCGACACACTACAAGGCATAAAAAGGAAAGATATAGTTCGTAAATATGTAAGTAGGTATGACTTAATTGTGTTTCAAGTTCTGTGAAATCTTTACTTAAATAAAGAATGAGCAAGAGCATACTCCGCCTGGATGTTAGGAAGAGGTACCAAAAGAAGTAAACTGTGAAGAACTCCGCTGCTCAGATCACCGTACTTTCAGTACAAAATTGTTGTCTTATTCAGTATCTATTATTGTCCTTGTCTCTCTAGCTCCTTGTCTTTGTTTGTTAGTCTCCAGTAACGCCTCGAATACTCGACACTTATATGACCTATTTGTGTTGCAAGTGCCTTAAAACTCTCACTTATACTGAAACAAAGCTGCCAGTAACACCAACCGCTTAACTTTCCCCAGACGCTACCAAATACAGTGATCATTGCAATATTTACTTAACCCTTTTTTCTTCAGCAGTACACCAATATTGATGATGACCATTTCAATATGCATGGCCTGAATTTGCCTGGTCGGTAGACATGAAGGACATATGCTGCCCAAGTACCATTCCCTCCCTTCCATCCTTGACTTTTTATATGCTCCAAATGGGCGGCATTTTCAATACGTTTGGAGTAAAGTAAGGTGGTAAGGGCATGTTGTCCTAGTTGCAAATGTGATGAGGATACTTTTTATGATAGAGAATGCTTGAATTCTGAATTTTGCACAAAGTTCGCACGGGACCTCCGAGATTCTTTGTCCTTATCCATGACCATTAGGCTCACAATCTTACCTATCTTAAGATGAAGGCTGGAAAGAAAGAAAAGGACTGAAAGAGTGAAACTCTTAGACATAATTCAGAAAGGGAAACATTGCTGTTCGAAAATACTATGAGAGATGCAGACATGACAGTAATTTTCTTCAACGTTGCTTCAGTCAGCCTAGCTTTAGTTAATACTACTTTAGTCAACTTTTCTTTAGTTAACATTGCTTTGTCAACATTGCTTTGTCAAAATTGCTTAGTTAACATTGGCTTAGACAAAATTGCTTTAGTTAATACCACTTTAGTCAACTTTGCTTTAGTTAACATTGCTTTAGTCAACATTGCTTTAGTTAACTTTGCTTTAGTCGACATTAGTTTAGTCAACACTGGTTTAGCCAATATTGCTTTAGTTAACCTCTGACCTTCCTGAGCGGCTGTCCACTGATCATGCACATGTCCATGCGGAACGAGTCATCTCCCGTCTCCTGTACATGCTCCAGAATGTTGTACATGTCTATAGGCATGATGCTGGAGGAGCGACATTGCTCTTTGGAGATAATGTTCCACATGGCGGCTCCCGATCTCACTTGAGCGTCCACAAACCACAGATCCAAAAGCACTCTTTTCAAACCGTACATGAGGGTTCCATAAGGGAATCCGAGTGTCCAACCTGCATAAGGAAAGGACATGTTTTTGTTCTATTTTATGTAAGTGTTTTGCACCCTTGTTGACACAATATAGATAGTCTAAGAGGCAGGCTTCGCTTCTGCATACCAAAGCCAAGTCGAATTGAGAGGGATACAGTGCTCCAGCAGAAAGACCGAGTGGCTCAATGCAAATTCTCCCTACTAAGTACTCGAACTCGGGAGTCCTGTGTGCGACAGCGAAGTAACTAATCGTTAAAACACAGACGCCAAGAAAAAGAAAAGAAATGCAATAAAATGAATAAATGAAACAAAATAAATAAAGTATGACAACATTTTGTCGTTCATCCTTTTTTGGGTTATTGATGTCACACATATACACACAAGCACACCCGAATACACACACACACACACACACACACACACACACACACACACACACACACACACATACACACACACACACACACACACACAGTGATACAGAGTCAGATACAGAGACAACGACGCAAAGAGACACAAGAGAGAGAAAGAGAGAGAGAGAGAGAGAGAGAGGGAGAGAGAGAGAGAGAGAGAGAGAAAGAGAGAGAAAGAATCAGAGAGACAGAGAGACTACGAAACTCTTTGTTCACCTACCAAGCGCTCTGTCGTTATAGTATCCACCTTTCCCCATCTCCCTGACGGGCCCATACGTCCCCAGAAAGTCCACATACGCCTGCCAGAGGTTGAAGAGACTACGATGTGTCCAGGGTACCATCTTACTGAAGCCAGTGCTACCAGAGGTGGTAAACACTTTAACCATGTCATCAGGATCACAGGGTTCGAACAGCGGGTCAAGCTCACTGTCTCTCAGCTCTTCCAACAGGGTTTTTCTGTCACGAAAGGATAAAAATGCAACCTAACCTGTCTTATCAGTCACCCTGTTTTAACGGCCACTGTTCCGAGACTCTTTTGAGCTTTTCCCATTTCTCTAACCCATCCCTAGCAGCGAAAATGGCAATATAGTACAGGTGTAACGACCCTGTCAACACTATTAGGTTATTTAAGGGGTAGGACCTCTGAGCTTAACGTCCATCTCCGAAAGGACCAACCCGCATAGGATATTCATGTAAAGTGCCTTTTCCAGGAACACTATGTTGTACCGAGCTGACGCTCGAACCCCCGAACACGTAACCTCACGATTAGGGGTTAGGTAGCCTAACCAGTAAGCCACCGAGGCCACTCCCTAGCGGCAAAAGCAGCACAGCTTGAATAAATCCCTCAAAAACAAACTTGCTTGTTTTCCTAGGGAGCAATTGGATAAGTTCGAAGAAAACAATCAATCTTAATAATGGATTGTTCATTTGATCATTAATTCATTACTCTTTTGGGAAATCAGCGGAAAGTAATGGGCTTTCCTTGACAACTGGATGGATTTTGGCGAAATAAAACAGGAGTCGCCCCTGCGGGTTGAGGGCTATGGGGGAGCAAAGAATACACCTGCCGTGATACTGCATGTCGTAAGAGGCGACTAATTTATGTGAATAGATCTGGTCTCCTGAAAAGTGCCACTTTACTGAGGGCCACCTACCCGACCCAATAAAAACAGAAAGTTATAGAAACACGAACAAACACACCGTAATATTTTTCATCAAGGGAGGCGGATGTGCTTCTGTATCAGCAAGAACAATGACGGACAGCTGACGAAGGATTGGACACACTTTCAGGCAGTCAAGCAGCTGCATAACAAGGAAAGTGCTAGTTTGTAACCCAAAGGGTAAAAAGTCAAGGGAAAGACCACGTGGAACCCCAACCCCCCCCCCCCACCACAGTACGCCACCTCTACCCACGCCAAGACTACACTACATTACACCTGCACGGCCGGGAAGCCATAAATATTCCTTTCTTTGATGGATAGACATGCACCAAACACAAACAAAGTGATATAGGCAGTGGGGATAATGTACTTTCCTGCTGTGTCCGTTGTAGCAAGGTACCAGCTGTCGTGTAGTTCAGCACGTATTATGTTTCTGTTTCGAATCAATGTAACGACAATAGCTTCTTGAAAAGCAGGGCATCTCAATTACTATTAATAATAGGCCTAAATAGGGCTAAACGTTTAAAGAACAATTCTCTCAGACAAGAATCCTTTCAGAGAGAAGAATGTTTGCAGAGATTTTTTGCCAAAAAGATGTCGTGGTGACAAAGTCAACGATGCGTCTCGGTGCACAGAATGACGTTTGAATAATAATAATAATAATAATAATAATAATAATAATAATAATAATAATAATAATAATAATAATAATAATAATAATAATAATAATAATAATAATAATAATAATAATAATAATAATAATAATAATAATAATAATAATAATAAGAATAATAATAATAAGAAGAAGAAGAAGAAGAAGAAGAAGACAAGTATACTGTAAACAATCAATTGAAAGAAAAACTGATTGAGGGAGAAAAGGTTGGGGTTAGGGGTTAGGTGGCAGGGAACAATATGATTAATTTTGGCAGTTCTAGAAAGGAAGTAACTCCTACTGCTGTTGATAATGATCAACTTAATTCTACCAAACAGAAAGACGATAGCCTTCATAATTCAGAGCTTTACCATACTCAGGCTATAAACGAAGAGCTAGGCTGCTCAAAATGGCTTGAGAGAGTCAAAGGAACCTTGACAAACTTTAAACATCCCAACTGAAAGAGCTGCAGAGTTTGTCTGCCATAGAAAGTAAAAAGGGAAAAAACGTAAGTAGTAGGCCTTCATAATTCAGAGCTGTTCAGGACGTTCGTAAATGGGTATCCAGAAAAAAGAACGTTCCACTGATCTCGACAAGAATCGGAAAACAAAATAATATGGCACCTTCACAAGATATCAATAATGTGCCCCCCCCCCCCAAAAAAAAAAAGGAAAAAAAAAGAAAAAAAAAAGAGAGACTAAGTTAACTTGCAATTGAAACCATAATTCACTTACGCACTTCCAGTCCTGAACACATTTATAGCCGATGTCAGTTCGGGGGTGGAATCAATTTTCAAATCTAAAAACCGTTTGGAAGAACCGTCTTT
This sequence comes from Aplysia californica, assembly GCF_000002075.1. Classification (NCBI taxonomy): domain Eukaryota; kingdom Metazoa; phylum Mollusca; class Gastropoda; order Aplysiida; family Aplysiidae; genus Aplysia; species Aplysia californica. The sequence goes on from NW_004797275.1 coordinate 749,228, forward strand.
CTCTCCACTGTAGGGAAGGAACAGATTGGAAGACGGGCCTGGGTCTTGTAGATTGGCAACAACAGCCCGACATCTTGCTTTCTTGGCAGACTCAAACAAGTCGGCTCCGTCAGCTCTCACCAACTGAGGATAAACCGGAACCCTGTCTTAGTTTTGTGTATTAATCAATGCTAATATTTTTTGTTTGTTTAATAAAATAATAAATAATAGATAGCATTTGTATAGCGCATATCCCCGCTCAACAGCAGGCTCTATGCGCTTTACACTATATTACACTATATTTGTTTGTTGAAAATGAAGACAGATTGGAAGCATGGGGATCAGAAGGGGTCTATATTTGCATTGTACATATTTTCTTCTTTGTGCCAAGCTTAGTTAGGCTGGAATTTGGTGCAAAAATATTATTGTTGTAACTGGATGTGTTAAATCTGGTGTAAAATGGTACAGAGAAGAGCTGTAGTGAGGAGGAGTTTATTGATTAGTCAGCTTTGTTTTCGCCACATTTTTTTTCCTTTTCCTCAAACGAGATGTAAAGGATAATAATATACATCGGTTGGATTGGCTTTTGTTTATTTGACTGCTCTGAGGAATACTCAGACTTACCTGTCCGTTCATGGCGACACAGCCCGCCAGAATGATGCCCACATCTGTGATGAGTCGCTCGGGAGAGTTGGGCAGCACGTTCACTATCATGTCATGACGTTGGAAACCTTTCTGACGGAGCAGGGCGGCAAATTTCCCTCCCAACTGGAAGAGTTCTTTGGATGTGTACACGTCACGAGCTCCGCGGTCGTAGAAGATGAAGAGTTCCCTGTCTGGGAAGTTGTCGGCCAGAAACTTGAGGCGTTTACACAGCGTGTCGTCGGTGTCCGGGATTCCGGAGATGGCGCAGCCCATGGTCAGTGGTCAGTGGTCAGTGGTCAGTGGTCAGTGGTCAGTGGTCAGTGGTCAGTTTGTGGCGAGACTTCAGGGAGTTTCAGCTACGTGTACTGCAAGAGGTATACTAGCTGACAAGAAACAAATTCGTGTAATGATATGTTTATAGCTTTCATGGTTATGACTCAAATCACATAAAAATTGACCAGAAACTTGAACATACTTTCGAATTCTGTTTTTAAAAACAAATTAATTGCTCTTGAACAAGGAAAAGATGATAATGCAGTTCACCCCCATACAAAGTGCTTTTTTCAGATTAGACTTATCAGCAAACACAATCTTCCAAATCAACCCGTGCATTATTTGTCCAGGAAAACGGGATGGATATCTGAAACAAACATAACTTTCCAAGCGAAAGGTCCATTTCGCAGTGGGCTGCCAATTTTGAAAAGTTTTGGTCCAGAAAATATGAAATAGAATTCTAAGCCACAGGTAACTCACGGTAGGCAGCTTGTAAAATCAACGCACTCTTGAAAATGTTGAGGTTGTCCGTGATTCCCTGAACTCTGACATGACCAATATACCTCCTCAACTTATAAGTCAGAGTTCTGAGGAGCTTGAGACTATAGATTGAGGTTGAAAGGAGAAAGATCTATCACTTCCAGCAAGGTAGAGCTGGTCTGCGAGACGCAAGAGCTGTTCAGGACTTGGTTGACTCACTGCTCAGCTGGCTGTGCCGAGTGGTTTACGGTGCTTTTGTAAAATTGGAAAAAAATACTAAATCAGCTTCAATTGCCATCCCTTTTTACAGTTTGTTTTGTCATTACACGGATTATTACCGTGTTCAGATTTTGAAAATATTTGATAGTCTGTGAAATATTGCCATTTCAATAAGGCCAGCAACACGAACTAAACAGTGGCATGGATAAAAGATCAAAACTCGTTATCATTTCTCAATTCTTTCCACGTGCTAAGTTATTTTCAATTGTAGGTTAAAAAAAGCAACCTTTGCCCTTGTAAGAATGGCTAGGGGTCACGTATAAAGTATAGTCTGTTCTTATTTGATATGTGTTGACGTTATAAAGCAGCAGAAATTTCCATCCCGGTACTGTCGGGTTCATAGCTCAGCGCAAAATCTCTCAACCCGACTATCTCGGCCTCAGGACTGAGTGAGTTAACAACCATTTTGGTTTCAGGACAGTCAATCCAACTGAGCACAACTGGACCCCAAATCGACCTGGACTAGAATACATTGGGATTTCACAATTGGGGGGGGGGGGGGGGGGGGGGTTGTGGAAGAACAAGATATGTGGGAAAATGTTCAAAAGTCTCCAAGACTTCTGAGAAATCATCACGGAAGGCACGAAAGAGAATTCTCCTGAGCGTGTCAACTGTTTATCACCCAGCCCAGAACAGATCTGTCGTCAATTTCACTCAGTGTGTGACTTACTCGAAATTTGGGGTATCTGGAAGATATTATGTAACTTTGTGGCAGTCATTTTCAATGTTTGTGCCCACGTCCTTCGTGCCTCAATGGAGCAGAGGAAGATAGGACTGACGCTAACATTACTCAAACGCATTCACACATCATCACCATCACCACTATTATTTTTTAAAATCATCATTGTTTTTAGATCAAGACATACATCTATAATCCTGGAATATCTATCTCTAATAGTTACTTGTCATACTAACTATGCACGTAATAGACTATTAGACACTACCATAAGCACTTTTTTTCTACTGTTCAGATGGTGTCAGTCTCATATAAATGGGCATGGGGAAAAAAAAACAACAATAAAAAAACCCCATAAAATTTTCCACGGTAGTCTTCATTTGTTTTTGAATATTTTGATTTCTTTAAATAGTTTAAACCATTTGTGATGTAGCGTGGTGGAATCAGGCTCTCGTCAATTTTTGGGCGGTAGAGTTATTGGTATCATCTTAAAGCTTGTTCACTTGTCTTTATTTGGATGAAAAATATATTCATTTATCTTGAATACAAGTCGAGATATTTGCGAAAGAAGGAGGTGAGGGTCACCTGTTTTCAGAGGTAAAATTAGTGAGAAAATGGCCGCCTAAGATTAGTTATTTCCTTAGCTTAAAAGCCTGTGGTAACTGAAAATTTACATTTTTTGTGCCTTTAATCAACGTTTTTCAGAAAATTCATTCAGAAATGAGTTCTTTAATGGACATGAAAGGTGTTGAGCCAAAAAACAAAAATTTGATAAAAATTCACAAACCTGCGGAAAAATGCAAGTTTCTTCACTTTGATTATTTTGACGAGAGCCTGATTCCACCACGCTGCCTCACATTTCAGTATGTAAACTTCCTACCTGTTTAACTCCTCACAGTTCTTGGCAGAATGAAGCAGAAGATAAAACGTTGTTAGAAAATATTATCTAAAATGGCCGGTGTATGACGTCACCTATAACACCATCTATCCTGAGGTGGCGAAAACAGTTGGCCCTTCAATCGGGTTTATTTAATTCTGACATTCTTTTGGTTTGGTGTCCTTTTTTACGGTGCCTCATAATAATACGTATAATATGTAGTTTTAGTCCACCTTGACAAACTCTAGATCATCTAGCAAGCGAATTGCTTTGACCACGCCTATTATGTCAGTTCAGATTGCTTTGATAGCCTATACCACAGACCTTTAAAAACTTGATGCGAGATAATACAAAACAACACACATGCAAAATAGGATTTGGACTCACATAATTTGTGCGCATGAAGAAAGGCTCAATGTTTACCTAATAGGTGCTGGTCAGAACTACCTTGTCCAAAACAAGAAAACAACTGCTTTGTACGAAACCAGCTTTCCAAGAATGTGTAAGGAGCTCGAGACACGTTTGGATGTTCCTATATCCTTGCTATCACTAGCAAGGGATCAATAACGTTTGTGGAAAGCTAATATAAAGTTACGAGGAAAAGCAGATCTCTCGTAAAGTAAAAAACACATCATGCCTGGTTGCATTTACTGGTTCCCATTCGGTACACAATAGGCAAAAAGCTAAGACGATAATATGTGTGTGTTCCTATCGTACAAATGGGTCCATATGTCGGTAGTTTTCGAGATTGCGATGAAGATCATTTCCTGTAGAGTTTTGTTGTTGTTGTTGTTGTTCAGTTCTGAATCATCTAGTTAAAAAATAGATTCAGCTGTACGAGATAAACACAGATCTATTTTTGGATTCCGTAAGACTTGTTCGGTACAGAGATAGGTCTTTCAAAAAAATATCTTTGACGTTTAAACAAACTTTATTTAAAACATAACGAAACATAATAAAGCAAAAATAAAAGAACAAAAATACCTTGTCATACTCCTACTATTTGCTAGTATTGTTTGAAATCTACTAAATTACGCGTCAGCGAAACACAACAGAAACGCAATCAACAAAAAACTGTAAAACAATACATTTACAGTAGATCGCTAAAGTTGCACAAAACGGTATATAAAACCAAAGCTCCTTTGAATACAAGACGGATTAGGTCACATCTTTTTGCAGATCTGGTTCTCTGTTGTGACCACTTTGAGAATGCAGAAGTAGAGCAGCTATTGGAATGTTAACGACTGCATACAGAGTGTGGGAGAGGGAACGTTTTCAATTTCCATACACTTGACAGGTTTTGTGTGAAGCTGAAAATTATCATTATCAGACTGTGTCAAACGATGACTTTAAAAAAGGTCTACACCAGGTCTAGAAAAGAAAAAAAATCCCTATGAAAGCGACCATCCTAAAGGAAAGAAAGCTCCCTTTCAAACAGATAATAATAGATAGCATTTGTATAGCGCATATCCCCGCTCAACAGAAAGCTCTATGCGCTTCACAATCTATACTATTACCCCAGCAGACCCGAGAACTTTCAAAAACAACCTCAACTTCCTGGGAAGCATGCAGTGCCAGCTTCCATTTATAGGCGCTAAAACACTAAGATACTGACAAGATCTTTCGCTGTCTATGGCTGGGTACCCATTCCCACCTGGGTCAAGTTAGGAAAATTCGTGCAAAGTACCTTTCCCAAGGACACAACGTCGGGCCCGCGGCTCGAACCCCCGAACCCTTTCAACAACTTAGAACTCATGATAAGCATTATCATGATATTCATTAAATTGAACAGGTATGCTTGGAAAACTAAGGATGTCTAAATTATATTGGTGACCAAAATGATATTCTGATTTAAAGTCACAAGTAACAAAATGAATATTTAGTGTTCTTCTTACCGTTTCCAGTAGTAGGGCGTGGCTTCTTGGACATAAAAATTTAATGCAATAAAACACCCTGCTTCATGCCACTATATTCTTGAATGATAAACATGAGAAAGACACAAGTTATGGCAATCACCAATGCACCACCTAGCAACATTACGCTAAAGGACACTAGCTTTGAAATTTGTAACATCGTTTATACACGAATTTGACAGCTAGAGAACACCTGGTAGTTCTCGGAGAAGGAAATGACACAACGAACAGGAAAAGTCCTTGAAAGCCTTAAACATTCTCAACCAAATTTAGAGAAGAAAAAATACAACTCACTTCAAAGCGGAAGCTGGGGTTTTACTTCTCAAATGTGGAGTCAATAATTCTATAATGGTTGTGAGTCAGAGGTATTAAAAAGTAAAATAGTAAACGCGACTTGGAAAACAATTGCTTTCGCAAGATCCCCAATATCAGATGAAAAAAACCCAACTTTGTTATGAAAGAAAAAGCGAGAAAAAGATGCCAATTGGAAGTACTAACAAATACCTCGATATGCAAGGTCAAGATGCCACGGCTTTGCCACAATATGAGTCATCATAGAATTTAGAATTTTACGCTACGCTGCACCTTGAAAAAACTGATGGAAAGAGAGGCAGAGGAGAAACGACACCACCCCACCCTCCCCCCCGAGAGGAAAAAAATAAATACATAAATACATAAAAAA
>NW_004797275.1:755796-757103 GCF_000002075.1 Aplysia californica
GGGAGTGGGCCCTTGGTGCGTCCCTCTTTCTCTGGGGCATGAAACCCAAAAACACGTTATGTCCCTCTCAGCCCGGGTTGGCCTTAACAAGAAATGCTGCAGCAGCACTCCTCCTTAACGATATAAATGTGTCATGACACGAATGAGTCACGCGTTCGTCAATGCTTGGGCTTGTACTGGAGTTATTGGCTATCTGAGCAGAGCGTTTTCTCTTGTCTTGCTGTTGGCAGGAAAAACGACGCTCTTTCATCTTGACAAGAAGTCTATATTATATTTTTGCAATTGGTGTAGGTGGGGTCTCCCTGTTTCAGAGGTAACATTAGTAGGCGAATGGCCGCAAGAGTTTGGTGACTCCCAAAGCTTGAGAGTACTAATATTGGACACAACAAATTAATGTTTTCGTTGCTTTGATTATTGTCGATTTTGCCATTAAAACACCTTTAATAATATGAATCTAGGGAGAAATGTATTGCACCCGAGGCGAGCGTTTTGTAAAATACACTCGCCTCATTTGCACCCATCTCTTCAACTTTTTGAACATATCCTCAAACCAATCGGTGCTGTCTGAGCATTATAGTTTATTTATATATGGTTCCAGTTAGATGCGCTCTAGTATATCAAATCATATCCCATCCTATATGTGTATATTTTTTCTTCATTTTTTGTAAGAAGCAAATTGATGTATCTGTGATCCGTTTCTTAAAAAAAAACGAAAACCCCCCCAAACAAACAGAAAAAAGGACAAAAAAGCAGTAACCATACGAGACGAGTCGTGTAGCCCTCTGTTCCAGGAAAAAGTAGAAATCAAAATAGTCAACGGGTACTTAAAGACCGTTATTAGAATTTTTCTTTCTGTAGTCATTTCAAAAACCCCCAACTTGAAAAAGCAGCAACAAAAAACAATAACAAAAAACAACAGCAGCAGCAACAACAACAACAACAACAACAACAACAACAACAACAACAACAACAACAACAACAACAACAACAACAACAACCACGAAAACTACTGAATATAACAACAATACGAAAAACATTATCATTTTTTGTTAAGACTGTTACTATCATTACGCCATTTATTACATGTACAATGGAGAAATTGTTACAGATTTGAAGAGAACCAAGCGAGTCACAAAAGGTCTGGCAAACAAGACCAAAAACCGTGAGTGAGTTCTTTATTTGTTCATCTGTTTGTTGCCAATACCTTCATCTCTTAACGAAGCAAGAAAGATTTAAAAAATCAGAGAGAGATATAGATAGATAGATAGATAGATAGATAGATAGATAGATAGATAGATAGATAGATA
>NW_004797275.1:757916-760261 GCF_000002075.1 Aplysia californica
GGTATGGTATGGTATGGTATGGTATGGTATGGTATGGTGTGCTATGGTATAGTATGGTATGGTGTGCTATGCTATGCTATGCTATGCTATGGACGTGGATTAAGAAGAAGAGGGGTTAAACGTTACTGCCCACTATAAGTCTCCTTCCACACCCAATTTTACTGAGTCTTTTTCAAGTGTCCTTCGAGGAATTTTGTACCTCCAAGTGCATCTTAAGCGGGGACAACATAATGCTAACCAGCTGTTGGGATGTCCAAAGCCTACAATTTATACATTTTTTTTATTGCAGTTTCGTTGTATGTAGTATCGTTTGCGTGTGCTTTCCAATATCACATCTGTGTAGACGTATGTGGTTCTCCCCATGCTGGTTCGTAGCTTTTTTCTACAGGTGTATAGAACAGGTTTTTAAAAATGTAATTGCAATTTATGCAGTTGGTTAAGCATAGTAGAGAAAAACGAATTATGGATCTATTTAATTCTCTCTTGAATGAACGTTGTATCGTATCTTTACAAGCAAAGATATAACATGAAACGCCTCAGCAGCGACATGGTTAAGAAATATATTTTGTCGAAATTTAAATTCTAAATATTGAAAAAAAAAGCAAGAAAGATAAGTAATAATATGGTCACAATTATCTAAAATATTGAGCAGTTCTTTCCCTTCCAGGAACAGTTTGCTTTTTGGGCGTGGTAGACTATATTATGAACAGCTTATTGACTACATGTAGAATACTGACGATACCTGGAGCACGTCGTGAGGTGTCATCTCTGACTCCGAGGATGACGTGTAATGACACTCCAGCCTTCACGGTAGGGAGTTGCTGTTAAGTTACACATTCAGCTGTCCCCTGGCCAGTCCATATCTTATGTTGTCCATCCATGTCACCCACTGTCTTCCCCTGGCTCTCCTGCCCCCCCCCATCCTTTTCTTCAAGCACCTCTTTCACTTTGGTCTAGTGTCGTTTTCAAAAACGAAAGTATTGTATTTTTCTTCATATTATTTCTTTAAGCAGGGTTTGTCTTTTATGGAGAATCTGACACACCTCATTGTTCGTGGAGTTTTTTGTGTGTTTTATTTAATTTATTTACTTTTTTTGCTGACAGCATGTGCCTCAAAAGGAAAAGGTGGGTGGTTGACGGGAGCTCTCGGGTGGATTGCTCCTTCTTCACTATCAGACAAATATCGTCTTTATCTTTTCTCCTTCTTTTTATGTTTGTTACTCTTTTGTAACACCTATACTCTTCGGCATTTATATGACCTAATTGTGTAGCAAGTGCTGTGAAACGCTTACTAAAACAAAACAAAAGGAAATGAAAAACCTGGTAACCACAAGGGCCTGAGCTTGTACCCTAGATGGTAATGCTAGGTCCGTCTGTTTTCAACACCTATCAAATCATCAGTCATTCTTCTTTGTTCATTTGGCAAATAATTTAATCATCTGCCATTATGACACAGCAGTAATTATTGCGTATGATTTTTTCACTTTCAAGCTTCGCCTCCTGAAACCTCACAACTATCCAACTCTCTGTCCCGAGTCTCTTTAGCCTCGTTTACAAAATATCCAATTGATATATCTATCCAAATGTAAGTAAAACATAATAGATAACATATTTGGTGTGCGATTTTGCCATTTGCAACATGAGCAACATGCATTAGAGAACAGAAAACAGATTGTTAAAGTTTTTTTGCTATTAGCATGCACATTGATACAATCCCAGGGAAAAGTTCGCCATCTCTCCTCACTGGATTCCAAACTTCTCTGTAGCAACACGCTTCAGCTCTTTCCGGTCTGGTTTGCCTGTGCTGGTTGTTGGGTACTTGTCCATGATCTGGGGACGTTATAGATGTACCAGTGTATATTGAATCGTGAACACCCACCCGCACACCCATCCACACACACACACACACACACACACACACACACACACACACACACACACACACACACACACATACACACATACATACGAGCCCGTTTTTACAATTCCATTGCAATGTTAGTCCAAACAAGAAGCTCCTCTGATAACATATGTCTCTTAAGGACCAAAGATCCGTGAGAAACATTCATGGACAGAATAACCGGATCCTCATTGCACACCCACAAGACTTTTCGTTCTGGGACACGAGGTCGGTCTGTGAGCAGCCAATAACTAGATAACTGTTTATGAGCTCGAAAGAAAGTATATTGGAAGCATTTCTGGCTGCGATTGTGTGTGGAATGAAAGAAACAAACTCCAAAGTACGTTTGCACAGACAAAGCTATTTTACGATAGGATGTATCAATCGTGCTCTACGTTCTATATAGAGCATTATAAAATGTTGCAATGACGCACGCATCCACTTG
>NW_004797275.1:760361-763318 GCF_000002075.1 Aplysia californica
GGTGGGTGGGTTGGAAGGGAAAAAGCAACTACATTTACAATATAAATTTAAAAAAAGAAACGTGTTTGTTTACCAAGAAATACTTGGGCCTCGGCGTGGATTCTTCCGAGCTTTTGTCCAGGAACATCTGGTCACTGAACTCGGTCAGCTCTTCCTCACTGAGGTCACTTCCGGGGTCAGTTAGTACGCATGCGCAGATGTCGTGATGCAGAACCGGATGAGGAACCTTGCGACGAAAGAGGCAACAATGTAATAAAAGGTTTCGCATGACTCGTACCTTTAGCGTCACTGGATTAGTGTAGCCCATAACATTATATCGTATTCAGTTTTTATGATTAAAGAATGATTGGGATTTTGGAAGGGGTTGCGGGGAAGGGGGAGGGGAGTGGCGATTAAAAAAAAAATTAAAATACCACAATTGCCGTAAATGACGAGGAAAAGAAGAACAACTAGTGTAGCTTAACGCGTGATATGAAGTTACGAGAGTATAAATGTGATCTACAGACACTTTGTGAGCGTACCGATATAATAATATGTGAGGCAGCATGGTGAAATCAGGCGCTCTTCGAATAACGAAATTGGAGAAACAGGCATTTTTCCGAGAGTTTGGAAATTTTTGATCGAATTTTTTTGGTTTGGTTTAACCACTTTTATGTCCATATAAAAAACACATTTCCAAGGGACTTTTAAATTGATGGAAGGCACAAAATATGTAATTTTCAGTTTTCAAAGACTCTTTAGGTATTGGAGTTAGAAAACTTTGGTGGCCATTTTCTCGCTAATTTGACCACTGAAGCAAGGCAACCCCCACATCCTTCAAATGCAGATATATCAAGTTCTATTCAAGATAAATAGATCTACATTTTATTAGAAGCAAGGCTAATACATCAGCTTTCAGGTGATACCAATAACTCCACATGCTCAAAAAATGGACGAGCGCCTGATTCCACAGTGTTGTGACGCAATATGGTTCAGAGGAAGCCACCCCAGACTTACAGGAACCACACAGACTTCCCGAACTTTGGGATGTGTGACAATCCTCTGCTCCATCCAGCCCGGGTATACAACAAAAGCTCCATACATGATGATGTCATTCTTTCGACCAATCACGTACAGGTTCTTCTTGTCGTCATAGTAACCGTTGTCATTGGTGTCGAACCAGCCGTCGTCATGTAATGACCCAATCGTAGCGGGATCTTTCTCCTCCAGCTGGTTCAAGTATCCGGGGAAGACAGTCAGACCTGGGAGACGAGATCACGTGCGAGACATGTTATTTAGTGCAGGGGCGAAGGCTGACTTGTTTGATAGGGCCGTCAAAGTGAGACAAAGAACCCCATATATAGATAAGGCAACACACGAAACGTTTTCCCAAAATGAGAACACATTGAACAAAACGTCTTATTCGAGGTGGCATCACAGAACAATAATTGTAAATGAAAACAAAACCTGATTTCATGATGTATAAAAAAATCGGACAAAAAAAATCGAGAAAATATATCAGTTCCCTCTTTGGGCCAAACGTACTTATAACTTTTAAACAATCGGTGGGAATAATGGTCTAAAGATTTTTAACAACAACAAATGCAACTGAAGATGTGAATATACAAACGGAAGTAAAAAGAAACAGAGATGACAATACTAAAAACGAACGTATTTATGATCAATTTGGATACAAATTTGGCTTTCTGTATCTATTCTTTCATTGTCAGGAGTCGATATAATCAGGCCATGACTTTATTGTAGGGCCGTAACAAGTCAAGGAAATACATAATCACTTACAGGAGTCAAGAGATTATTAGAGGTTAGATCCCCTTTATCGTTCTGAGGTAGACTCTTCCAGTTTAAAAATTTAGCTTACATAATATTCAGTGCTTGTGACTGCTTATGAAAGTGGCACGAAAGGAGTTAACAGATTATTTAAGTGGAAATAAAACAGTTTCGAGTGTTGTGCACCTTGCTCATTGGTGATTTCCTTAACGTCTGTTACTACTTAGATTTATAACGTCATTTTTTAAATCTTGGTTCATGCATTAATCCGACTGCGACATTTGATAATGTGATGGTAATGTCATTTCGGTGTTTTTCAAGAATACTATGTTGCGTTTTTGTTTGAGGGAAGCGATCCACATTAAAACACGACCCCGCCCCCCCCACCCCCCCACCCAGAACAAAGCAACAAAAAAATTAACAAAAGTCCCCAAACAAAAAGGACAAGAAAGAAAGACACAATACCGCTCAATAAAGAAGAGAATTAGGACCCCCAGTCAACTGCTGATGTTTTTGGATATTGGGTACTCATTTAACCTTCCTTTTTGTTAATTGTTTCTAGCTTAATTGCTTTTGAAATACAGTACAAATAATTTCGATTAAACGTCGTTTCCGGTTCAACATCCCATAGCAGAAAACAATTGGTTTGACATTCGTACGATATGTTTTATGTCGAGTAAATTTTCTTTAGGATTTTCATTCTAAAGCAATTGAAATGTTATGCTACTTGAAAATTAGAAATGCTATTCATTCGATTTAGGTGTAATAAAAACAGCAACAACAACAACATCATCATCATCATCATCATCAGCATCATCATCATCATCATCATCATCATCATCATCATCATCATCATCATCATCAACAACAACACCACCACCACCACCAACAACAACAATAGAAACAATAACAATAGCAAGAACGACAGCGAGAATAAAAGCAGCAACAACAACAACAACAACACAACACCAACAGCAACAATAGCAACAACAACAATAACAACAACAACAACAGCTGCAGCAACAACTACTACGTCTAATTGTATTGCAATTACGACTACGAATTATTATGCTTGCTACTACTACTACTACTACCACTACTACTACTACTACTACTACTACTACTACTACTACTACCACTACTACTACTACTACTACTACTACTACTACTACTACTACTACTACTACTAC
>NW_004797275.1:765410-772391 GCF_000002075.1 Aplysia californica
CCTTTTTTGGAAATGCACTATATAAATGTTATTATTATTATTATTATTATTATCTGCTTAGGGTATTCAGGGCGAACAGTTCCTCCACATGTTGTATTGCTGGAGCATCTCGGCTTGACCACAATTGAACCGTCCAGGAATGGGGATTTGAGAAACGTCAAGGATTAGGTTTATACTAGATGTGTATTATTATATTGACAACACTTTGTCCAGAACATTTCTCAGCGATAAAGAATTCGCAAGAGCATTGATTACTCCACTTGGACCATAAGTAAGAGAGGAACCAAGAGTAGTAAACTACAGAGCACTCCGCTACTCAGCACATGGTGCATTCTGTACAAGATCGTTGTCAGTTACAACATATTTTCCAAATTCCCCAGACGTTACCAAACACAGTTATCACTGAAACAAGTTGTATTTGCAAAGATTGCCAAACTCTTTTTTCTCCGGCTGTCCATTGATATCAATAATGACCAAAGCAGTATATGCGTGGCATAGATTTGCCTGGGCGGTAGACAGAGAGAAAGTAGATTGCCCAATACACTTTTTTCCTTTGTTCAGATCTTTTTTTCCTTGATTTGCTCCAAATAAGAGACACAGTCAACACGTTTGGAATCAAGGAAGGTGTGAGGGATTTTAAAACATACTATTAATAGGTGTGGTTGGGATATTCGTTATGGTAGGACATTTTTGAAATTTGAATTTTGTCGTCGTGACAATGTAATTGCCTCCTTTTCTTCAATTTACGACCACCAAAGAATATTTTACATGTGCTGCGTACATACTGAGCCTTAGTGATTTTTCATCCTTATCCGAGAGGACTAAGAGCTCAGTGCTTCTTATCTAATGATAAAGGGTGGGGAGACAGAAGGAGACTGAGTAAGTGGAATTCTTTAAAGTATTTCGGTAAGGACAAAACTGTGATTCGAAAATATTGCGAGAGACGTTGACACTTTAATCTCACTATACTGCAACATTGCCTTAGTCAACATTGCTTTAGTTAAGGGCTGGTGGGGCACCTAGAAATCGTGTTTTGGGGTCAAATTATGCAAATTAGGGTTATTGCATATTATAGTGCCAGGAAATTTCCTGAACAATATCCAGAAACGTATGTAGCATTGCTGCACCATAAAACTGTTTATTTTTTTCAGTTTTTTCTACGAAAAAGCACATGTTTTCTAGCCTTTTCTTACCTTTATCGGCTGTTTCCTCACAATTCTATTTTTTCACACATTATCCCTTTTTTCTCTCTGTTTCTTGTTTACTTTCAATGTAACTTTCACAGGATACCAACAACAGCTAATTCTAAATTTCTGCTTGTTGAATTTTTTATTAATGGAGCAGTTTTTGATTTATGGGCTTAGAAAGTATGAATTTTCAATTTGTTTCACTTATTTTGAAACAACCCAATTGTAAGAGTCATAAAATAAAAAACTAAAATATATGTCAAAAATACAACGAGCCACATTTAAGAGCTACATATTTACTGTTGGCATGCGAAATTAGAAGTGAATCAGTTTATAAATAAGGGAAGAAAATGAGATTGGAAAATATGCAAAATCCAATATGGCCGCCGTATCCACAGCAACCAATTCACAATATACTTTTTGAACTATTGATTTAAAATCCCCAATAAGACATGATGTCCCACAGCAAATATGGACACTCTAGGCCTTGCAATAGCCAAAATAGACTTCAGGTGCCCCACCAGCCTTTTACACTACTTTAGTCAACTTTGCTTTAGTCAACATTGCTTTAATCAACGCTGCTTTAGCCAATATTGGTTTAGTTAACCTCTGACCTTCCTGAGCGGCTGTCCACTGATCATGCACATGTCCATGCGGAACGAGTCATCTCCCTTCTCTTGTACATGCTCAAGAATGTTGTACATGTCTATAGGCATGATGCTGGAGGAGCGACATTTCTCTTTGGAGATAATGTTCCACATGGCGGCTCCCGATCTCACTTGAGCGTTCTCAAACCACAGATCCAAAAGCACTCGCTTTAGACCGTACATTAGGGTTCCATAAGGGAATCCGACAACCCAACCTGCAAAGAAAAGGAAGGATTTTTTTGGGCTAAGAAAAATGTTAGTGTTTTTACCCCCAAATAAACTATTTAGATAATTTAGGAGGGCTACACCCATCATGTTAGGGCCATTCTGGGCTGAGAAGGATACAGTATTTCAGCAGAAAGACTGTAGCATTCGATAAATGTTAATTCCATAGGGGAATTGATCTCGTTCTCCTGTGTGCGACAGCGAAGCCCCTTACCGTTGCACCACAAACACCGGTAAACAGGAAAGAAACGCAATTTTAGATCATTAAAAAATATATATATACAAAACAAAACAACATTTTGTCATTCTTCCTTTTGTTGTCATTAATGACACAACGTAGATGTTTACACGTCTTTGGTAAACCATCATTGGCAGATTATTCTTCTTATAATCGTATAATTTGTCATTGCTTCCTTCGTTTGTTTTCAATCCTCAGAGACAGAGACAGACATAGCGAGAGAGACGAACGAAACAGAAAGGCAGAGAGACGAAGAAATAGAGAGACAGAGAGAGAGCCAGAGAGCCAGAGGATCTGAGAGACAGAGATAAAATAAATATATTGGTTCACCTACCAAGTGCTCTGTCGTTATAATATCCACCTTTCCCCATCTCCTTGACCGGCCCATACGTCCCCAGAAAGTCCACATACGCCTGCCAGACGTTGAAGAGTCTGCGATGTGTTAGGGGCACCATTTTACTGAAGCCAGTGCTGCCCGAGGTGGTAAACACTTTTACCATGTCATCAGGGTCGCAGGGTTCCAACAGCGGGTCAAGCTCACTGTCTCTTAGCTCATCCAGCAGGATTTTACTGTCATGAAAGGATACAAGAAATACAGTCAAGCCTGTTCAAGCGACCACCTGTCCAAACAACTACTTGTGATACTGACCACACCAACTTCTTGATTTTATTTTCCAATAGAGTAGAATAATGACATGGTTTAATGATTTACCCCCCCCCCACCACAATCTGTCGAAGATGACCACTTTTCTTCTCGACTATGTGTAGTGGTCCTGGACAGGTTTGACTGCTTTCTTTAATCATACAA
The DNA here is from genome assembly GCF_000002075.1 of Aplysia californica. Classification (NCBI taxonomy): domain Eukaryota; kingdom Metazoa; phylum Mollusca; class Gastropoda; order Aplysiida; family Aplysiidae; genus Aplysia; species Aplysia californica. The sequence continues at coordinate 768,516 of NW_004797275.1, forward strand.
ATCAACTGGAAGTGCCTCTTCCAGAAAAGATTTAATTGCCACTGTTGCTGATGATTATCAAACATCTTGCCTACATAATTAAGGGTTTTTCAAGACTACGGGTATGGATATCCGAGACAAAATACCGTTTGCTGGTCTCAACAACAGCTAGTCTCGGAGATAACAGATACGATGAAACATAATAATACGGGAGCTTGGTATGACGTTAGAGAAATGAGAGAAAATTTCAAAGCGTTAGAAAGCATTTTCGCTTACGCATTTCCAGTCCTGAACACATTTATTGCTGAGGTCAGTTCTGGGGCTGAATCAATTTTCAAATCTAAAAACCGTTTCGAAGAGCCGCCTGTCTCTCCACTGTAAGGAAGGAACAGATTGGAAGACGGACCTGGATCTTGTAGATTGGCCACAATCGCCCGACATCTTGCTTTCTTGGCAGACTCGAAAAAATCAGCGCCGTCAGCTCTCACCAGCTGAGGATAAAACGAAACCCGTTTAGAATGTTATAGTTTTTCTTTTCTTGAAAATGCAGACTGCTTGGAGGCACAGGGATTAGAAGGGGCCTGTATGTTCCTCGTATGTTTTCTCTTCTGTGCTAGGCTATTAATTAATCTTGTTATACTATTGGTTAAAAATACTTTAGATATATCGCACAGCACATTATACTTATTTATTCAACTTTGAATGAACCCAAGTTGGCTTTGAGATCGCATGATTTTACTATTATCTCAAGTATAAGTCACATGATGTGTTTGAAAAGAAAGTTCTGTTCCGAACGACTTGTGTTGGTGCATAGGCCTAAACTACGATAATGGTGAGTGGTGTTTCTCGTACGCGGATGTACATGGCCCTGTTGGAAACTGACAGGCAACCTAGTAATGAGTTCTTGATATTTTTGTGGGCATAGTAGGGTAACATGACTTTCATTGGTAAGATGTTCCTGCCTTCGGTCGCGTGTGGCATGATGTATCATGGGCAACAATGAAGAACTACAACAAGGGGCAAAAGCTGATAGAGTCAATTCAACAGTTACACAACTTAGCCACCAGTGCAGTCCTCACCCAAGGGAAAATAGGAGAATGGTTCTACACTACCGTTGATGTACGCCAAGGTCGCCTGCTATCATCTACCTTGTTCGTCATCTTCCTAGAACAAATCGTGACTGATGCTCTTGAAAATTACACGAGCACAGTCGGCATCGGTTGACGAACAGTCACTTACAGATCATTGTGGCCTATCCAAGACCATTCTTCGGGGAACTGTGCAGGGGAGGAGAAGGAGAGGAAGGCAAAGGAAGAGGTGAACCGACAACATTGCGGAGTGAACAGGGAAATCCTTTGCCCTAACTCAGGCGATGGCAAAAAACAACAACCGTGAAAAGTGGAGTCACCTGAAGAGGCCCTCTGTCATACAGCGCCCCTAAGTTCCTCGTGGATTATGGGGTTAAGTTATCACTTAGTAATTTTAACAAAACTCTGAAGAAGTGACATTCAGACAGACTTACTTGTCCGTTCATGACAGATTTACCTGTCCGTTCATGGCGACACAGCCCGCCAGAATGATGCCCACATCAGTGATGAGTCGCTCGGGAGAGTTGGGCAGCACGTTCACTATCATGTCATGACGCTGGAAACCTTTCTGACGGAGCAGGGCGGCAAATTTCCCTCCCAACTGGAAGAGTTCTTTGGATGTGTACACGTCACGAACTCCGCGGTCGTAGAAGATGAAGAGTTCCCTGTCTGGGAAGTTGTCGGCCAGAAACTTGAGGCGTTTACACAGCGTGTCGTCGGTGTCCGGGATTCCGGAGATGGCGCAGCCCATGGTCAGTGGTCAGTGGTCAGTGGTCAGTGGTCAGTGGTCAGTGGTCAGTGGTCAGTGGTCAGTGGTCAGTGGTCAGTTTGTGGCACGACTTCAGGGAGTTTCTCCTGTATAATTGAGAGAGGTATACTTGGAATTACACTGATTGAAAAAACCCAACAACAAACATTTGACAGTAGCACTGTGCCTGTTTGGGAGTGGGGGTGGGGTGGGGGAGTTGGTAGTGTTAATGGGTGTGCTCAAGAAATGATCTATTTGCAACCGCTGTTGTGTTGATTTTACTATAGTTGTTTTACCCATTTTAGTTCTTATTGAGATTGTGTGTGGGACGATAACAACTACGACTGTGAAGATCACCGTCCACATGATCGTCATCAGTGGCACAATCAGTATCAGAGACACCAGCGAAATTTTGTCTTTTTATGTAACCGAATTGGTGAAATGGTATACGTTTAACGCCTTTATCAACACTGTCCGGTTATTTAAAAGGCAGGACATCCGATTTTAACGTCCACCTCCGAAAGAACGGAGCCAAATGGGAAATTCGTGTAAAGTGCCTTTCCCAAGGACACAACGTCGGACTGAGCTGGGGCTCGAACCCCCGAACTCGCAATCTCACAATTACGAGTCCTGTAGCCTAACCACTAGACTACCGACGCTTATGTAACCGAGAAAAGACCTCTCTGTTAGTCTCTCAATACATCTTCCACCGTGTCCGTCTCAAATTATTGTCAGTTGTGACGGTCTTTCTCTCCCCCTTCATTTCTCACCCACCACTCTCACCCCCCTCTCTCTCCATCTCTCTCTCTCTCTCTCTCTCTCTCTCTCTCTCTCTCTCTCTCCGTTGCAAACGCCCCCCCAACAAAATCAACAACAACAACAAAGACAACAACAAAACAACTCTCCTGTGAATACATGAGGGATTAGGTCAAACTTGATACCGATCTTATTTCTGCTGTGTCTACTCTCCATATGCGCAAGCTATGCCATTGGAATGTAGACCACAGTACCTGTATCAGATGAGAAGACCTCATTACGACCGAAGAAGAAAGACAAAGATCCAAAATAGGTGCACTGACAAACATTTCAATATGCAAAGCCAAGATTCAGTGGCTTTGCCACAATAATACGACTCTCAGACATCATAATTTTAAGCAACGCCGCGCCTTTGAAAATTGGTGAGAAGAGAACCAGATGGCGACCAAAAATGAACTGGGAATAAACATTTAAGATCTAAAGCTTCTAAACAAAGGTTGAGGGATGCCTCTTAGAAGCTGCCGACCGATCGGTCTGGTCAACAACGATTGGCCCTGTCGTCTCAAAGTCTAATTAAACTACGACAATGTATAGAAGATAAATACACACTATTTGTGCTATTAACATAACTATTAAACCTTTTACCTATTACTCCCTTCTTCAAAGAAGCACAACAATTGAAAAAACCCACAATATTGTCGCACTAAAACACATTACTATTAAAACCTTTACACAAAGCTCCCTTATTTAAAATAGAACGCACAGCGAGACTGAAAAATAAAAACACAATATCTGCGCTAAAAAGAAGTAATTTTAAAACCTTATACACAGAACTCCCTTCTTCAAAGAATGCACAACGACTGAAAAAACAGAGACATAATATCTTCCGCGCTATAAACCCATACTTTTTAATTCGTTTACACAGAACTCCCTTCTTCAAAAAATGCTGCTCCAACGGAAACCTGATAATGCACTGTTCCTGTTTATAACTTTGTTTTCGGTCTAGATTCCGCACGCCCATAACACGTTACATCACAGCGTGGTGTGATAATCGTCGGCCTAACCACCCTGCCTCCTGCGCACTCCATGGGAAGGCAGTGGGTTACAGAAATGTGGACCACATTTTGGCCAAATTAAGTAAGACTTTATTACGTTACACTGTCTCTCATAGAAGCAACACGGACAGGTTCAAGTGCTCTGAGTAACATGCACACACACACGTTCTCTCTCTCACTCTCTCATTCTCTCTTTCTCTCTCTCATTCTCTCTCTCTCTCTCTCTCTCTCTCTCTCTCTCTCACTCTCA
>NW_004797275.1:774756-775967 GCF_000002075.1 Aplysia californica
CACCCCCCCCCCTATTCTTGACCTACATCTGGTAACATGAGCCCGTTCCCCTCGGTTCAGACATCAGGGGCGTCCAAGCATTACTTCCTGGTTGGCTCGTTTGCTGTGCAGTTGTGCAGTGGTTTTGCGTTCTCAACAGAATGTGCATTCTTGTTGCTAACTGGTGGTTACGAACCCGAATATCAATAATTTATTAAATATACAGTTTAGCTGCTTATGGAATATTATTGTTTTACTGTTTATCTAAAAATAAAAGCACACAACCCCCCCCCACCCCAACCCCCCGACAAATCCATTCAAAGAGCAACAACACAACCAGAGGAACGTCAAATTTGTCAATGTTATGGAGAAAATCAATCTACTTATTTTAGCATTATCAGACAATTCCAACTAAAATTGAGTATAACGCGAATTTTTACTTTAAAGAAAAAATCAACCATACGGTCGTGTATCTGTGCATTAAAGAACAACATCTTTTGATATTGACTTTGCCACCAAAAAACCCAAAACCCAAACAAAAGAAAGCAAACAAACAATAAAAAAAGAACTCTACAAGGGTGCTGGCTATTTAATGCTGAGGACTTTGAATAATATTGCGACATGTTTCTGAGTCGATTCTTGGATCTCCTGTTCAACACTGAGTTTCAATTGTTCGTCTGTTTGAAGTTTTTTTTTCTCAGAGTCTCCCTTTCAAAACTCAAAACCCTCCAAAGGAAAACGTTGTACTTTGAACGGGTATATTATTTTGACACACTGTCTAAATTTGTACTTTAATGCAGATATACCTTAGCTATGTTTGATTTTTTTTAAGTTGTAAAGATTTGCGTTAGTTATAACCAATATTGATTGAAATTTAAGGAAAAAACAACTCAAAAAACCACAAATTTGATATAGTTTTGACAGGCTGAGTGTTTTTCCAAAGCAACTAGTTTGACGCTTCTTTATTTGAATTTTTCTTGTTTGAAGTTTTGTTGAAACTGGTGCTTTCCATTACCGAGCAATTTTCCGTTACATTTGTCCTTTGTTTTTTGACACCCTCTAGTATGATTTAAAAAAATATTTTTATGGAAAATGGAGGGGGCGGGGGGCTCCTTCTGCATGCCTCTTTATCCGAGAGACAGAGGGGCAGAGGGAAAGGTAGAGGGGGAGTGAAACTCTATGCTCTTCATTCTCTACCCACCCACTCTCTCTCTCTCTTTCTCTCTCTCTCT
>NW_004797275.1:776067-778286 GCF_000002075.1 Aplysia californica
CTCTCTGTGTGTGTGTGTGTGTGTGTGTGTGTCTTTTCCCACTCTCTCTGTCTAAAGTATGACTTATATTACATAGATCAGAAAACTAAAAAAAACAACAACAAAAAAACACAAAACCCTCAGTATCTGTGTGCGATTTGTTGTGATTATGAAAACAAGATTATGCACTTGAAGATTACGATAGACATTCGCTTACTATCTTTAAACAAAAAACCCCCAGAAAAAAAGAAAAAAACAACAACCCAGGCTCAAATGTTAATACAAGTTCTCGCACCAAAAGTAGCCCATAGTTTTGCTCTATTTTCATTTGGAGCCGACGATTTTGTAACATGTCGTCGACACAGTGTATCTAATTTCCTTGCTTGTTTTTTATGTGGGTTTTTTAAATTGTTTTTTGTTGTTTTCTTTTGCTTTTTGGCGTTTTTGGTAGGGGAGGGAGTGTGATGGCAAGCGTAAGGGATAAAACGACTTAACATCCATCGTTGTAAGATACAATACGATGGTATACTTTGTTATAAATTCTCGAAGAAAGAGGAGGCCCGTAACCTAGTTTCTGCCCCAAAGTCGAGCACTCCGTCGCGTTACTATTTGTTATCAGTTGTCTTTTTTCAATTGAATAGTTTGATAATCCTCTACCTCCTTATCTGGGAATTCCATCTTAGATATTTTAAAAGTTATTGAAATATTCAGTGGCGAAGCGTATATATAATCAAATAATCACTGCTTCCCTTCCAAAGTTTGAAACATTGCCGCAGTTAAATTCACCCTTAGACGTAAACCTTATAAATTAAATGTAAAAAGACGTTTATAATCACCTTTGAACTGTATACCTAACATTCAAAACTGTTTCACTGCCTCAGAAATAGCCCGTTCATCCCTTTCGGGCCACTCCGTAAGCAGTCACAAGATTTAATTAAGTAGGCTTAAAGTGAGGCTGGAAGAGTCTAGCAATAGAGTTGAAGGGAACTTGTGCATAGCAGTCAAAACTGTTTCATTACCACATATACCCTGTTCACCCTTTTCGGGCCACAGTCATAAGCAGTCACACGCACTGATTATGTCAGCGAACTATTACACTGGTCGAGTCTACCTCACCAATTATGTGAGGAGAACAAACTCCTAATAACATCTTGACTCTGCTGGGAGTGCTTGGTTTTTTTCCTCGACTTTTTTCCTTCCGATTTTGACCTCGATTATGACACCGGCTCCTGGCCGCGAAAAGCTAGACAAAAAAAAAGGCAAATGTTAAATAAAAAATTAATAATTGTCATGTCCTACCAAAGAGTTTAGACTCACTGAACATGATATAACATGTAGTACTGACATCTCTGCTTCTTTCCTTTGTGTTTGTGTATTACATCTAAAGTTAAATGTAATGTTAGTTGGAATAAATATTTAATGAGATACTTTCCCTATTTTTTTAGCCGTTGAACATGCATACAACATGAATTCAGGATTTGCTTTCAGCCACAACTCAGTGTTGCCGCCTCGAGTAAGGTCCTTGTGTGATATCTCCAGGCCCTATCTGGTTCTGTCTCACTTTGATTGCTCTGTCAAACTTATCAGCCGTCGCCCTTGGAAATATTCCATTAAAATACACGAAGAGAGGGAGGCCTAGATCCACCTGGAAATGAGATATGTGAGGCATCATGGTTATATTATTAGGCGCGCTTCAAAATAAGGAAATCAAAGAAACATGCAATTTTTCTGGCAATTTGAATATATCTTTTCTTTTTGGGACAACACTTATTGTGTCTATTTAAAAACACATTTGTGTTTGTGTTTAACTGAAAAACGTTTATCAAAGGCACAACAATTATAAATTTGCAATTTTCAAGGATACTCAAGCTTTGGAGTCACCAAATTTTAGCGGCCACTTTTGGGCTTCTTTTACCTCTAACACCAGGCGACCCCCACCTCCTTCAATCGCAATCATCTCGACTTCTTTTCAAATAGATGGTATTCTTTTTTTTTGTTGCCAAAAGCGAGACAGTTGAACATGATTTAAGCTGATATCAATAACTCCATATGCCATATGCCCAAAAGATGACGAGCGCCCGAATCCACTGCATCTTGACATAATATTACAATGGGGCATAGCAGCGGGCTGGATGTTGAGAAGGTGTCCTAGGTCAGATTTGGGTGAAGAGTCTTTCTTGGCGGCTTTTGCTCAACACCAGGGAGAGTGTGTGCGTGTGTGTGTGTGTGTGTGTGTGTGT
>NW_004797275.1:778724-779716 GCF_000002075.1 Aplysia californica
AAGGAAGAATGGAAGGAAGAGAGAAAGAGAGACAGAGAGAGAGAAGAGAGAAAGAAATATGAAGGGGAGGGAGGAAGGAGAGGAGAAGGGAGAGGAGAGAAGGGAGTGATGTAGAGAAATAGAAAGAGATTTAAATTGAATAACTTTTTTCTATAATGCCACGTCCTTTTAAAGTGCAGTCAGAACTAACGCAGTAAATGATGAAATGTAACGAATTGAATGAAGCCCAGCTTAGAAAACGCGACACATAAAAATGAGTTTCGTGCTAGGCAGTGATTTGAAAGTTTTGCACTTTTATTCCATTATTATACCACAGCCTTTTCATCTTATTCGTTGTCGTTGCACTGGCAGTGCTTAGAAAGGCAGAAATTGCGCTGCCCCCCCAAAAAAAATAAAAAAATAAAAAAATAAATAAATAAATAAAATAAATCTAAAGACACCGCAACCAAGCGAAGTTTTTTTCCCCCATGTTGTTTGTCAGTATGTCGCGCAGGTTTGTACAAATTACTGATGCACCGCTGTACCCTGGTACAAGTTTTCAGCACGAGACAGCTCCATGAAATAGTCAATAACATGGCGAAAGGGCGCCAAAAACTGTAATATGACTTTTGTGACTTTTACCCTTTGCAAGTGTAATTTTTTGTTCTGTTAAAGATTTTAAAAGGCATTACTGAGACCCGGTGCCCTCTAAAGGTCAAACAGGGACCCAAGTGTAACAATAGGACAGAGAGCACTTTGCCAAAAAAACCCACAGAAAAACTGCCAGCCTCACTGCGTGACTACTAATTTTCTCATAGAATTTTTGTATAACATATGCATTAAATTGTACATACATTATGCTAGGTTTTGCTTACACAAAGTTTCATTAATCTTTTAGATGTGGTATCGGTATGAATGTCATGCACATTGAGCCCATTTTTTAGAAATTGGAACATTTATGCGCAGCATAAATGTTATTTATTACTATTATTATTATTATTATTATTATTATT
>NW_004797275.1:779816-782178 GCF_000002075.1 Aplysia californica
TATTATTAACACAACGTTGAGGTTCTGATTGCGTCATGTGATTTCGTAAGTGTTTCACGGAGCTCACAACTGCATACAGTCAAATGAACGCTCGGGACATATTAAACATTTTCAGTTGGAAGGGAATTTTGACCTACCATAAGAAAGAGTGAATAAGTAGCAGTAGAAAGGCTGCAGAAAGAGTAAGGAGCCCAGAGGAGGGGGAAAAGGAGGTGAAGGGGTGGGGGCACAACGTGGAGACGAAAGCCGAAGACAGAACATTGCTAGAGAGCAGGAACAGAGGTGAAAGGAAACAATTTTAGAAAATAAAACTTTTCCGTCGCTAGCCGGGTTCGAACCCGGGATCTTTGAATGAGAGGCGAGCATCTTTACATCTTGGCCACGAGAACCCCCATATATATACATTGATATAAATAATATAGATTTACAAATATTTATCTATTATCTATTTGTGGTGGCCGAATTTTGCTATTCAAAAGGCTTTTTAATGGCTGCGTCGATCGACATGCGGTATTCGCCAAAATATTCTTTAAAATATTCTCCAGATCATGACACCCTTCGTTTTTTCAGTTTTGAGACAGTTTTTGCTGCAAAAGCTTAATTTCTTTATTTCGCCAATCGCTTTTATAGGCCGACGCTTTTGTAATTTTATAAAATCCGGTGCGGAAGTGATATTTCGGGAGGCGCATTTTGTTTTGATAGTATATTATATCTAGATCTAAACCTTCTAATGTTTTGCATCTCTCAAGATGTATTGCTCTGTTCCAGTAGAGTGTAAATTTAATAGGCCAATGACTTTCAGTTGATGCTAATGCACCGATCATTCCTTTCATCGAAAGGGGGCCCAACTAGTATATATATTATATATTTATACTGATCGGCATAAGTAACGCCAAAAAGTAACACAATGTGTGGAAAGCAAAACGAAGTATTTTCGTGAGTTGTTTTCATTTGTCTCTATTCGCAATGTCTTCTGGTTATGGGATTGGCTCGATAAAAAAATAAACAAACACACAACATGCTCATTGGCCGCTTGTGCATCAAACAATACAACAAAGCAACCATCTCAATGGTACGCAGTTAAAACGTGAATTGAATCGTGAATTTTCGGCCCTAAAATGTTTGAGGGTTGCATAGTCCTACTATCAAGATGCCCAGATTATCTGCGGAAAATCGAGAAAGAGCTATTGGACGTCCACAAGCCGGCGAGAGCCCTCAGCAGGTGGCAACAGTCCTGGGAGTGCATGCCAGCACTACCTACTGCCTGCAAAAACAGATTAAAGGCAACCATCTCCATGAGAGATCTCCAAAGAAGCGAAAGACCTCGACTGACAACAGCCGCCCAAGACCGCTTCATTGTGCGTCATCATCGCCGAGATCTACGGTTGTCTGTCTATGAGACAGCCCAGAACACCATAGGAACGTACGATAGAGTCGTGAGTGACCACACCATATGTAGCTGACTTGTAGCCAGGGGGCTACTCCTGAACGTCCATCATCGACGAGCTCGTCTCCAGTGGGCCCAGGGCCACGTTAACTGGGGTCATCGACAGTGGCAGCGTGTAATCTTCAGCGACGAGAGTCATTTCTGCATCGATCCTGACGATATACGGGTCCGAATTTAGCGCCGCCGGGGACAACGCTACTCTGACGAGAACATCTGGGAGAGAGACCCCTGTGGAGATCAAGGCGTGATTATATGGGGCGCAATCAGTATCAATCAAAGACTGGGGCCCATTATCTTCCAAAATGTAGGACCTGGACGTGACAACGAAGTGGCAGCTCATCGCTACATCAACCAAGTCCTGCAGCCCCATATTGCTTCATTTTTCCAGAGACAATAAAACCACCTCTTTCAGCAGGATAACGCCCGGCCTCATACAGTACGTGCTACCCAGCAGTAAATTCCTGGTGCAGAACAACACACCCACCATGCCTCACCCACCCCGATCACCAGATGTGAACCCAATAAAACACCTTTGGGACATCCTTCAGCGGCGTCTCAACCAACTCCAGCCCAGACCCTGGACAGCTGCACAACTGGGTGCTGCTATTCTACAGGAGTGAGTGCTGGTCCCCAACTGCCAAATCAATCGCTTGGTCCGCTCTATGCACGGGCCATGCGCTGTTGTCATCAAAGGTATTGGAAACCGTAACAGGTACTGATTGGACCTTAAACCCCAAGGTCAAGGTCATTGACGCCGAATAAGAAAATCTGTGTCCAAGCAAACCCACAACTCTCAAGCATTGTTTTGTGCTATTTGAGACACATCAAACCTGTTTCTCTAAATACAAATATTGCTTCAATTTATTCTCCTCTCCTTGTGTGATGCGAATGCGCATTTCTTTAGTCGGTAAATGT
>NW_004797275.1:782468-785222 GCF_000002075.1 Aplysia californica
CCCCAATCCTCTTTCTCTCATTGTCTCTTTTTTTTCTTGCATCTTAATTTCTTTCTGACTCATTGAGCATGTTATTTTTCCGTAACCAAAGTCTCAACCACACTTCTTAGAAGTTCCACACAGCCACAGTTCATTGAAATATTATATGCTTACGAAACATCCTAATTGAGTCCGTGCCACTCTGAAATTCAGTGCACCCACAGGGACAGAGAAAAAACTACTGACATCTTGTCTAATTGTATGCACATTCACAACTTGATAAAATATTCATACATGAAAACAGAAGAATTGTTATAGATGCTTACAGAAAATCTGTTGTCATTTATAACCGCAACGTAGCACCACCCTCAGAGCATTTCAAAAGACGAATGGTAGCATCATTGTGGGTTGAAAAATTGTTATAATTCTTTCAACATTTCGTTAAATCAGTTTGGAAAAAAGTAGCCATGGGGTTGAACACCTCTAGCCTCGCCAGCTGCGATACGTTCACGAAAAGACTGAGATACTTTAACGACCACACTCCGGACAGAGAACTGTTCGTGTTCTACTCTGGTGGCACCAGAGAAGCGTATACGTCGAAGAGTCTTTTTGAGTTGTCTGGAAGGTTTGCTTCTTTTCTCCGTGAAGCTGGGGTTCAGGAAAGAGACGTCATCGTCAACACTCTGCCCAACTCTCCAGAACGCCTTCTAACGGATGTCGGGACGATGTTTGCGCGGTGTACCTCGCTCAATGGTCAGGTAGGACGTAGTAAAAGCTCAAACTGAAGTGTCCATGTATAACTTTATTGCGAGTGTCCATTGGCACGATCAGGTCTGGTTGGGTCGGATCGGGTTGCAAGCCAGGTTGAGAGCGCAAATCGGCTATCGTGGCACAAACCGATCGCCAGACTCGTCGCCCCAAAGACAAAAGCGTTTGTTTTCAGGCAACAAATCGAGCGATCGACCCAATTCCATCCGCAATGGACACCTGATATTAGGTATTCCAGTCACCTGCCCACACAAGGACTGCTCACACGATTTTACTAAAAGATCCTTTTTAGCTGCAATAACCTCTTTTTTCAATGCACTAGATCAAGATCTAGATCTATATCTTCTTCTTCAGCTGTTGATGTTGACTGTGACAGGGATTTAAGCCAGACAAGAACGTTAACGGACATTGAACAATAAATTACAATACAATAAGAGGACGGAATGTTTCGTGTACTGTGAAGAATATAAGATTTTGAAGTGTCCGTTCGAAGCTAAATAAAATAAATAAAATAGAACGACACATCTTTCCTATGGATGCAACGACCTACTACATGCCAAGGTAGGAATCGAACATACAAGTCTTTCATATTAAACCTGGAAGTTTTGTTTTAATAATAGTTTACTCAAAGTCAATATTATAGTCGACAGAATGAGAATCAGAACAGCTGTTAATACTACTACTACTACTACTATTACTACTATTACTACTACTACAACTACTGCCACTACTACTACTACTACTACTACTACTACTACTACTACTACTACTACTACTACTAATAATAATAATAAATAACACTTAATTTATACAGTGCTCTATACGATTTATGATCTATAATATTACCCCAGCCCTAGAAACATTATCGCCTTCCAGGGAAGCATTCGTTCACTATACACTAACAAATAAAATAAAATCTTTCACTGTTTATAGCCGAGAACCCATTCCCATCTGGTCAAATTGAGAAAAATTCGTATTAAGTGCCTTTCCCAAAGACACGACGAGGGACATCTGACGAAATTTTGACCCTCGACATTACAATTACGTACGAGTCTGAGAACCTAACCACTAGGTCACATGGCATTGCACGATATTATTGTAACTAATGACTACTATGAATACAACATCCATTTTAAGAATCACAAGTCACATTTGCCATCAAGAAAAATTAGCAGCCCTGGTACATTCGTGGTAACAAATTCTCACGTACCGATGTGACAGCAACAACAACAACAACAACAACAACAACACTTTACTACACCAAGATGTTTTATTCTTCTCAGCCCCTACTGGACATGTCTGGCAGGGTCAAACCCCGCTTCCTAAAGACTGAAATTGAGTCGAAAGAGGTGTAAAACAAATAAAATAAAACAAAAATAGGTAAGTTTCTCTACCACAATAACATAGAACACACCATGAATGAATGAGTACAAAACTGACCATCACAACAACTATGACAAAGAACGACATCAGCATGTTGGCTTCGGCCAAGGTCCTTAAACCAGTTCGAGAACACTTTCTTACAGTTCGAAGACACTCTCTTACTCGTCATTAAATCACTGCCACCATAGTCCTTCTTCGATTTTGTAGGGAAGAAATGTAGGTAAATAAAAATATGTATCCTGTTTTGAAAATTCCAGATTCTACTTGCTGATGGAGCCGACTTTTTCCAGAACGCAAGACGCGGTCGGGTCACAACGGTTATCGTGAAACCGGACGACACTTCTGTGGCCTGGACATTACTTAAGCCTTACGTCACGAAAACTTCCGGGTTCCTCGCAGAGCTGTCATGTGACCAAGCCCCGCATCTCAAGACGGCCATCTTAATCTCTAGAGAAGAAACAGAGTAAGGCTTCAATGCCGTTCAGACGCAGTAGATTCGATTTTCAGTTTCAGTACTTCCACCACACCCCTCCCCTACCCCAAACCAACTTAACCACTTAACTCTCAACCCCTCAACAGTCTCCACCGTCCCCCCCTCACCCCTTTGGTAACCTTTCTCCTGGA
>NW_004797275.1:786308-787631 GCF_000002075.1 Aplysia californica
ATAATGATAATAATATTAATAGTCTATCTCTCTATGTGTGTATGTGTGTGTGTATGTGTGTGTGTGTGTGTGTGTGTGTGTGTGTGCAGGCATTCTTATCTTATAATCACTTAAGACCATGGGCTTTGGAAGTAATACTATTATACATAACAAGACAATAAGCTTTACCTCGCTTTCGTTATCAGGTTGGGTCGCTGGTTATCCATTGTCAACTTTCTGCAGCGGCGAGAAGCGGGTACTCCGAGATGAATGGGCGACAGGGGGAGCAACTTGTACCGAGGCGGAAGCTTGGCAGGCTATTGTGGCCGAGAGATGTTGTGGGGCTCTGATAATGCCACGAGATATTCACAGCTTGATCACGTACCTGGGAGAATCTGGAGACTCGGACTACAAGTTGAACTATCTGTTTACAGGAGGACAGCCTATCAAGAAGGTAACAGAGAAAGCTTGAAATCAAATATTGATGATAATGACTTTAATTGTCCTTCTGTGTGTGACGGTGGACAATGTATCTATAAAAGAGAAGACAGTGTTTCTTAAGCAAAACAGAATAAATTATAAAGGTTAAGATGTCCTGCAACTTCTGTAATGGCCAATGAGACCAATTCAGGCGGGCTTGACACATTTTGGGCATTACATTTATGAACATTTTCATTTCTTCTCTCGGATGTGAGCAGCTGACGCGTTCCTCTCTTGCCTTCCTGAAGTGTCATTGAATTGGTGACCTGTACACAGTGTTGATAGAAAAGTAAAATTGTTTAAAACAAAATCTCTATCACCCCAGAAACAAGAACATTATTAACTAGCTAGCTAAAGAATCGATTGACTTTGTACCTAAATAATAAACATGTGCACTTACTGGTGTGGTATTCAATCAATATTGTTTACTAAGTCGGTGAAAATACTCATTGAGGGATTGACAAACGAGCTAACTGAAAAGTTTATTTAATTGCTTACAGGCATTCCAACTAGCTAATTAAATGAGTTCTTAAAAGTATTAGTACCAGGCTGACTAGCTCATTAATTGATTACAAATTAAAGCTGTTGTGTTTCTTCAAAATCATCTTGAGGTGCCAAATTTGAAGCAAACACCGGCAAATGTTTTTTATTTGAATTTTTTTTCTTTATCCCGTGTCCTGATTTTGGTGCCCGTATTTGTTGGTTGCGTAAAAAGAATGTAATAGTGCAAATTGTTATGTTTACAAGAGAAACGAAACAAGGTAAAGGGGAATTGTTGAGTCGGTAGTGATGATGTTGATGGTGATAATACTGATGATGATGATGATGATGATGATGATGATGATGATGATGATGATGATGATG
>NW_004797275.1:789382-794557 GCF_000002075.1 Aplysia californica
AGAGAGAGAGAGGGGGGGCACTTAGGAGAGAAAGAGAGGGATGCGACATCCCAGCATAAAGGCCAAGATACTCGATAAAAATTATTCTCACCAGGGAAGCGGTCTCCAAGCTGCTTGCGAAAGCGAAGCGCCCTACCCCTACATCACAGACGCATGTAGGAGGAGGAGAATGTACTCTCCGTTGCGTTCTCTTGACTCCCTTTTCTGTTCTACTTATTAAAACCATATCCGTACGTCGTGTTTTACTATGTATCCATACGATGTGGGGAACTCTATGCCCACACTTTCCAAAGAGGAAATCTACTCGTTAATCCGATCCATGTGCTTTGCATAGCAATAGCAGTCTGTCAAAATGATTTTTTTAAAAGTAGTTCTGAAAGTTTCAAAAAGACCTTCGTAATAAAAGTACATGTATTCTAAAATGTGAAGAAAACAACCCCGGGGGTACAAAATGACCCCAGGGAGTACGGGGACTTCCTTGTAATTAATAGTTTTTCGGCCAATGCCTGATGATAACCAATGCAACCACAGAGAAAAACATTATTTCTTAATTAATTAAGTGGATTAGAAAAAATAACGGTCACGATGACTTGTGGCTTCTGTTACGGCCAAAGAGATTTAGCAAAGAAAATTTTGCCACATTGAGCTTTCAAACTCTCCAGTTTCTCTTGTGGATGTGTAGTTTGCGGGATTCTCTTTTGGTTTCTTTCTTATGATAATATTATTATGTCAACTATTATAAACGACCCATCACACCCCCATTTCACACATATTGTAAAATCACGCAGCGGCAGATATGTACCTCTAAAAACAATGAATGAAAGATTTAAAAAAAAGTTTTTTACCATCTAGATCTTGTATAAGACTACTGTCATATAAGACTAGTGTCAGAATAAACATCAATGTGTAGTGCTTTTTCGGATATGTATCTAACTGTAAAGGTCTTGTAATTACATTCATGCATGTGGTTGAATGATGCACTGATGTTTAATTTTTCAACTTTACTTTTCTTTTCATATTGAATTTTTAGTGAGAGCAATATAACATGTGATTTACATGTTTATATTTACCTGCATGTGTTTTTACGGTTTTGTACAGCCAAGAAAAAAAATTCCCCTGGTACGATAAAGTATTATCTTATCGTATCTTATCTTATTTTATCTTATCTTATCTTATCTTATCTTATCTTATTCTCAGAGCAGGAAGCGGAGAAAAGTGAGGACTTTCTCTGCGGTCGTCCGTTCCCTTACGTGCAGTTGCAGGTACTAGATGAGCATCGATCAGTCTGCAAACCCAGGGATGTTGGCACAATCTACGTGAAAGGTAGGACATCAACATTCTTTCCTTCTCGTACAGGTTTAACACTCGACAATATTAATCTCTTTTAGTTTAAGTAAGTGCTTTTATGGCACTTGCAGCACAAAGTATACGCTAGATAAGTGCCAAAGATTTCAGGTGTCACCAACATGCAAAGAGAAGAAGTTAGAGAAGTAAAGACGATATGAGAGGTAGCGAGGTGAAATCAGGCTCTCGTCAATTTTTGGGCATGAAGAGGTTTTGGTGTCATCTTAAAGCTTGTTCACTTGTCTGTATTTGGATGAAAATAGTATCCATTTATCTTGAATACAAGTCGAGATATTTGCGAATGAAGGAGGTGGGGGTCACTTGTTTTCAGAGATAAAATTAATAAGAAAATGGAACCAAAAGATTAGATATTTCCTTAGCTTTAGAGTCCATGGTAACTGAAAATTTACATTTTTTGTGCCTTTAATCAACTTTTTCCGGAAAATCCACACAGAAATGAGTTATTTAATGGGCATAAAAGATGTTGAGCCAAAACAAAAAATTTGATAAAAATTCTCAAACCTGTGGAAAAATGCAAATTTCTTCACCTTGATTATTTTAACGAGAGCCTGATTCCTCCACGTTGCATCACATATACCTTTGATATGAAAGAAGGAGCAAACCACACCAGAGCACCCACCAACCACCTGCTTATATATCCTCTCCACCCCATTCGATATTCAAGTTGTAACAGTAAACGAAAAACGAGCAGAACCTTAAAAGATGAGAGACTACGTGACAAAGAAGTAAACGTGACAGACAATTATTATTGCACGTAGTTAGTGAGAACTTTATCATGGGAGGTAATAGAACAAAACTGTTGTGTTCTTTGTCCTGTACTTTTTATGCTCCGTAACTCATAGAGTAAAATATTTCATTCTGACAGTGAATGAATGAATGAATGAATGAATGAATGAATGAATGAATGAATGAATGAATTTTTAAAAATACATTAATAGATACACGAATTAACGAATAAATAAATAAATAAATAAAAATAAATGAAATAAAATAAATAAATAAATAAATCATCATCATCATCATCCAGTGCCAGATCTGCGACAGACATCGGCGATCATGGTTTTCCATTCATTTCTTTGCTCGGATGCTCTAAAAAAAGCTACGTTTCCCTGTTCTTTCCCTGTTACCCATTTGTTTAGGTTCCTTAAGTATGTTGTTCTGGGCCTACCCCTGCCTAGCTTGCCATCAATTTTGCTAGTGAGAGCTAGATGTTCAAGACCCTTGTGTCTATTCAGGTGTCCCAAATACTGCATTTGTCGTTTCCTGATTGTTTTTAACATTTAGCGTCCCTCGTGGGCTTCATCAAGCACTACCTCATTTGACTTTTTTTCCTTCCACGATACTCTTAGCAGTCTCCTAAGAAACCTAAGAAAATAAATAAATAAAGTAATTAATTAATTAATTCTTTAAAAATAGCCCACCGGCTAATTGATTACTCCGTCCTTCGGTATCGACGAAACTTACTTTACTTTACTTTTTTCTTCCGCTTGTACCCTGGGGTGTCGCGGGGAGACACAGGTGTCTGTCTGCAGCAAGTCGTGTGGCCTGTAGGAGGGACATCCCATGATCTTTAAGGGTGTCTGCCACAGATTCACTCCATCGTCGCCTTGGTCTTCCTCTGGCTCTCCATCCAGAATATTTAATGTTGTATGCTCTCAAAGCTGGATAGTTTGAGGCATCCGTGTGAGGTGTCCAAACCACTTATGTAACTAAAATTAGTATTATTACTGTTCAATATGGCAGGGACAGGCGTTCTCAAGCACTATTTCAACCTTTTGGACGAGAAGGACGACGCCACAGCGAAGGCGTTTACGGAAGACGGTTGGTTCAACACAGAGGACAACGGATTCACGGACACAGAGGGCAATCTCTACGTCATCGGACGCCACAAAGACGTCATCATGTACGGTTCAGCTGTCTTCTATCCGAACTGGCTGGAGGAAAGAATTGCTCAACACCCCAAAGTTGCTGAAGCGCTTGTTCTGCCGGTGAGATAGCTGTTTGTTTGAGGTTTTGTTTTGTTTTTGGTTGTGTTCTAACGGTAAGGAAATATACATTTGTGAGGCAGCGTGGTGGAATCAGGCTCTCGTCAAAATAATCAAAGTGAAGAAACTTTCATTTTTCAGCAGGTTTGTTAATTTTTGTCAAATTTTTGTTTTTTGGTTCAACACCTTTCATAGCCATTAAAAATCTCATTTCTGTGTGGATTTTTCTGAAAAACGTTGATTAAAGGCACAACAAATGTAAATTTTCAGTTACCACGGACTCTTAAGCTGAGGAAATATCTAATCTTTGGCGCCATTTTCTCACTATTTTTACTTCTGAAAACAACTGATCCCCACCTCCTTCTTTCGTAAATATCTCGACTTGTATTCAAGATAAATGGATACTTTTTTCATCCCGATAAAGACACGTGAACAAGCTTTAAGATGATTCCAATAACTCTGCATGCCCAAAAATTGACGAGAGCCTGATTCCACCACGCTGCCTCACATTTAGAGTTATAATGCTACCTTAGAATTATAAAGTTCTATCTGACATTTTTGTCGTTTTGAGTTACTTAAGACCATGACGTCGGACACCAATTGTTCTATCTGATTTATCGAAATCATACGAGAATTCGAAGTTGTTATCAAGATATTCAAATGATTGCATTTGAAAATGTGTTGAGTGCGCAATAATAATAATGTAGCAAAATAGCTATCCAGCTCGAACAAGATTCTTCTTAGTAATCCAAACCACTGAAAAACGTGTGACCACTTCTGTGTAAAATAAAGCCCCCTGCTGTTTCTATTGAATAGATTAAAACTACTTCTGTTTATGCATTTCGTCAGTATGTGCAGCGGTTGTCCCGTCTCATTTATTACTGAAATGTATCATCTCTTCTCCCCTTTCCAACAACCTGTCCCCAGGTCCCGGATCCTGTGCTTTTCCACAACATCTGCGCATGCGTCAAACCTACGCCAGGAAGTGAGTTACAGGAGGAGGAACTGAAGACTTTCTGCGAGGAACTGTTCTTGGGTGACAGCAGCGACGCGAATACGCCTATGCCCAAATACTTTTGGGTGTGTATCCATAAAAGACTCCCCCCCCCCTCCCCTCTGTCAGCACCCTCTGCTACTTCGTCTTCCTTTCCTTATCCTTCTCATCTTCACAATCTTAATCCTTCTCCTCCTCCTCCTCCTCCTCAACCTCCTCCACCATCTCCACCTCCCCCTCTCTCTCCTCTACAGTTCGTTTAACAAGGCAACGTAAACTGATTCGTCCTTCCACTTAATACAAAACAAGGTGAAAGAACGAGGACACGCACAAAATGCGTTGTCGAAGGCATCTGAGGCCGGTACACTTCGGAGTTTCGTTCATGTAATTGCTTGAATGTCTCACCCAAAGATCTCTATGAACACCAAGCTACAGCTTATAAGTCCAATACATGTATTTATTTCAACTTCATGCTAACATATTCGACTTGGAAATTAAGATTTTAAAAATCACGAAAGCAAGACAACTGCATATGAAATGAAATCTCTCCGCAAAATCTTTAACTTAAGAGGAAGAGACAAGCACAGAAATAATGATGTAAGTTAAGAACAGCTGCTAGCAAGGAATCCTACTTGGTTTTTTTATATTAAAAAGCAACAAACAGTTAACGGTTTAACTGTCTGTTCAAACAAGGCTAGATATGACTTTACACATTTTTTAAATCGTATGTGCGTTTCTGTAAAGATTCTAGCGTTATGTTCACAAGGCAGTAAGCACTCTAAAACTATCATTAGTAATTATTATTATTATTATTATTATTATTATTTTATT
>NW_004797275.1:794657-797600 GCF_000002075.1 Aplysia californica
TCCTCCTCCTCAACCTCCTCCTCCTCCTCCACCTCCCCCTCTCTCTCCTCTACAGTTCGTTTAACAAGGCAACGTAAACTGATTCGTCCTTCCACTTAATACAAAACAAGGTGAAAGAACGAGGACACGCACAAAATGCGTTGTCGAAGGCATCTGAGGCCGGTACACTTCGGAGTTTCGTTCATGTAATTGCTTGAATGTCTCACCCAAAGATCTCTATGAACACCAAGCTACAGCTTATAAGTCCAATACATGTATTTATTTCAACTTCATGCTAACATATTCGACTTGGAAATTAAGATTTTAAAAATCACGAAAGCAAGACAACTGCATATGAAATGAAATCTCTCCGCAAAATCTTTAACTTAAGAGGAAGAGAAAAGCACAGAAATAATGATGTAAGTTAAGAACAGCTGCTAGCAAGGAATCCTACTTGGTTTTTTTATATTAAAAAGCAACAAACAGTTAACGGTTTAACTGTCTGTTCAAACAAGGCTAGATATGACTTTACACATTTTTTAAATCGTATGTGCGTTTCTGTAAAGATTCTAGCGTTATGTTCACAAGGCAGTAAGCACTCTAAAACTATCATTAGTAATTATTATTATTATTATTATTATTATTATATTTATTTTTTATTTTTTAAAAAAATTATTATCATTATTATTATTGTTATTATTATTATTATTCTTACTATTATCATCATCATCATCATCATCATTATTATTATTATTATTATTATTATTAATATTATTATTATTATTATTATTATCATCATGATTATCATCATTATTATTATCATTTTTAATAATATTATTATTATCCTTATCATTATTATTATTATTATTATCATTGATATTATTTGTTATTTTTGTAGTTGAGTTTTCTCCTTTCCCCAGGTACTTCGTGATGGTTTCCCCATGACCGTGACAAGAAAAGTTGACAAACAAAAACTTAAAGCGGACACCATTATAAAGTTTGGTCTGCAGGATGTGTAGATAAGAAGTATAGGCTATAACCACGGCCACACGAGAGGGTGGAGTGGCGGTATGAAGCATTACAAAGTCATGAAGATAATACAAAGTGTGACCACACCCTAACATATTCTAGTCATGTAACGAAGACGGCAAAAGTCTTGTCTGACAGGAAAAGTAATACGGGTGCCCAATACGGATGAGATCGGCCGATGGGTCTGATCGCCTAAAAAAAAACGTGTTTGTTTTCAGTTTCAGGCGATCGAGTCGGTCCATTGGCCCGATCCAGCCGTCGTGGGCACCCCGTATGAGAATCGTGGGCTAAGGCAACAGCCACAAACAAGTGTCAAATGACAATATAGCGAGACATCATAATATACTCATCAGTTTAATACGGCACGTGGGACCTCTTTTTGCACACATCTTAAATAGCCATAATTCTAGCATGAAGTACAATTACAGTTTAGTCTGAAAGATGAGCAAACGGCGCATAAATAGGTCAAAGCAACGGCCACAAGCAAGAGTGGAATGGCAATAGAAAGCATAACGTCAAAGTCACCAGGTTGAACGGGGGTGTGTAACCACACCTTAACATTGTGAGCTTTGCTAAAGTTTCTCCAGCGTTTGAAATAAACCCACAAAAAAACCCGGAGTATGTACATGATAATGTTTGAGTGGGCATGTGTGTGTGTGTGTGTGTGTGTGTGTGTGTGTGTGTGTGTGTGTGTGTGTGTGTGTGTGTGTGTGTGCTTGTGTATGTTTATGTGAGAGAGAGAGAGAAAGAGAGAGAGAAAGAGAGAGAGAAAGAGAGAGAGAGACAGAGAGAGAGAGAGAGAGAGACACACACACACACACACACACACACACACACACACACACACACACACACAGAGAGAGAGAGAGAGAGAGAGAGAGAGAGAGAGAGAGAGAGAGAGAGAGAGAGAGAGAGAGAAAGCATGGAGTATGTGTTAGCAATGATGAGTGGTTACACTCAGCAGTGAACAGACAACGCCTATAAAGAAAGAAAGAAAGAAACAAACAAACATATAATCAATCAAAGAAAGAAAGAAAGAAAGAAATAGATAGAAAGTAACAACATAAGGAGAATCGGTGAATGTTGAAGCTTGACGACTCCACGACAAAGGTCGCTGTTGTAAGTGCTGTTGTTGTTGTGTGAATGTTCTGGTTGCTTATTTAATTGTTGAAATTGGCAAACACTGATCGATACTATTATGTTATTTGAACGTTTACTTTCGTTTAATAGCACGCATTCCCCTTCACCCGCATTAGGCCGCTAACCATCAAAGTTTAATGATAAGCCGTAGAAGTAGATTATTATTAGTACTTCATTGAATGTATCTATCCAGGACTTTGTTATTTTTACATGTGAAACTGTTGTCATTCGATATTTTGTCTTTGCTATGATAAGAATAAATTGAATTTTGGTTTTGCCTGTTTTCTTCCGTTTTCTTTCTTCTTCCGTTTTCTTTTGGCGTCAAATTTTTACGAAAATCGTAAAACCATAATAACTATCACTGGCAATACTGAGCAGTGACGCCTTCCCATAAAATATTCTGAATATACATTTGAATATTATAGATTTGTTTCTCAATTTACTTGGTCCGATCCCACTGACAGAATGAAATGTTATTTTTTGTATTATTCTTTTTATTGAGTTTGGGGGGGGGGGGGGTGTTGTCTTTGCATGACTTAAATTCCATAGCTTGGACAAATTATAGATCCATTGACAGGCAAGAGTACCTCCTCTAAGGATAACGACAACGTCGTGAGAAAAAGGGAGGAGGAAAAGAGGAGGAAAGAGAGGAGGAAAAAGAGGATGGATGGGATAACAATGACAATGTAGATGTTCTTGTTGTTCATGTGGGTATTATAGGGGCCCTCTGTTCCCGTAAGAGTGCAATGCATTATCTACTTCCTGTTAAAAACCCCCCCCCCCCCAAAAAACAAA
>NW_004797275.1:799975-808965 GCF_000002075.1 Aplysia californica
ACACTCCCACACACATGCAAAGTCTCGATGTGCACTTGCCATGTAAAAATAGGAAAACTGTATGTGGTCAATTAATAACTTACCAATGACGCTGTCCCATGCAGATGAAGTCTTAAATCAGACACTGTACACTGTACTAAACACACAGTCACTGACACATTGAACAAATTTAGCACACAACAATTCCGATCTGATTCAAAAGTTCTTCGCTTCATTGCTGCTCTCTCCTTTCAGAACACTGTTCTAAGAGGGGAACTGTGTCAAATGCTAATCATAGAAATTAGAGTCTAGCTGAGGTGAAGATGACAAAGGGGAAAGGGAACAAGGTGTGTGTGTGTGTCTGTGTGTGTGTGTGTGTGTGTGTGTGTGTGTGTGTGTGTGTGTGTGTGTGTGTGTGTGTGTGTGTGTGTGTGTTGTTTTAGGCCCAGACTCTGACAACCGAACGTGGTGCCTCTCTCCTTGTTAAAATTACCACTATATATTTCCAACTGGGCTGAACGCAGGGTCGCCGGCCTAGTGTCCTGGCCTAGTTAGGTAACTCCGGGAAGTTGGCGACAAAGAGAACACCAAACAGAACCATAGATGACTTAAAATTCAATCGAAACAATTATGCTAACAATGGATATAAAAGTAGTAATAAGAGATAGGTTGAATGGTAATATGTATGAGGAGTATTCTAAGAATTAAGTGGCAGGATAGAATAAGGAATGAAGAGTTGTGGGAAAGGACAGGACAAAAGGATATAGAAGTAGAAATAGGACTAAGAAAAGGGCGATGGTTGGGACACACCTTAAGAAACCCCAGTGGAAACATCAGAAGACAGTCGCTGCAGTGGAACCCACAGGGAGCAAGCGGCAGGGGTAGGCCACAGAAAACATGGAGGAGATGCGTGGAAAGGGATATGAGAGAGATGAAGCTCACTTGGAACGAGCTAGGAAGGATGGTCCAGGAGAGAGATAAATGGAAGGAGCTGATATGAGGGCTATACCCTGCAAGGGGTGAAAGGCATTGATGATGATGATGACGATGATGAATGGTAATAAATTATGTAACCGATGAATTTATGTTTTAAAAAATTGTATTTTTGCTGCAGACGTGTTCTTTCTTTGTAAGTAACAGAAAGGCCAATTGGTTAGAAGCCGTCTTTTTAGCTTTGTGGGCGCGCAAAAGCTGAATTCGCCGGGCAGGCTGACGTCACCGCTGGGTGGGCGGTGTTCGGAAAGGCCTCGCGTGGATAAGTTTCAATGCGTGACAGGGGCAAGTTACTTGTAAGCCGGCGGGATAAACAAAGAAGAAGGAACGAGTCTCTGTAGTGCGACAACACACCTGTGAACCACTGTTGTCTCTCATAACGCCTTCAAATCGGAAGAGCGCTTTTTGAACGTTCATTAGATATTAACGTGCATTTATTGAAATTTAATAATGCAAATTATCGTCAGCAATCAATCTCTTGTCCACTGCACAGCCGACAAAAAGTGACCATCGCTGCCGGTCTTGCACTGTGAATGAACCGCCCCTGATCGTGAAATGGATATATTATACCTATTTTGAGCTCTGAGCAGACTAAAATCAATATCGGCTGCATAATTTGACTTCCGTTGTTTTTGTTGTTCGTGGTGGTGGTGGTAACAATCCAGCAACAGCTGGGCTCTCACCCATCTGTCCAATGCCATGTTGTCATGTAGTGAAAAAAGCAGGTTTGCTGCAGTTGCTGTATTGTTCCAAAGAGTTTGTTGTCAGTGTTAGGTCTCGGGAGGGAAAAGTGCAGCTCTGAGGTAATTAGTTAAGGGCTGTGAAGAGGAGCAGGTGATGATCCACAGTCTCATAAATATGTAAGTTACACAAAGGACACATTGGGGAAGTTCTTGATTTATTCTGCTCAAGTAGAAGTTGAGATATGTTCTGTACGTAGGCGGAAGATCGTGATTAGTTTCTTTCTCTGTAGGTGGTTGTTATTGTCCTTTCGATGTGTTGTGGTCAAATGTTGAAATCTGCCCGTCTTTCTCAAAGCCCACTTGTTCATCCCATCTTGATCGTTGCTAATTTCGAATGCATTTGAGTATTGTATGAAGTTGGAATGTTGGGTTGTTTCTTCCTAGATCCCGTTTTGGCACGTGTGTCTTCAAAAGGCTTTTCTGTCATTTCCAGGTATGTTTGAGTGTCTGCGATCTGATGCATGGTTCATTTTGGTTAAATTCGTTTCTTTGGTTTCCGCGTTTCTGCTAACTTCCAGTTTTCGTAGTTGGGGGACGTTCTTTTGGTTCTTTCATATAGCTCCTAAACCTGCTGCTTTTTAAGTCTGTGGACTCTTGCAGGGGCTCAACTTTTGAAAGGATTTCACATGCAGCAGGCGGTGTGAATCTCATGCCACCGTGAAGGAAACGAAGGGCAGTATTTTGGACCTTGTCAAGGGCGTTGCAAGTAATTGTGCTACACATAGTGAGTAGGCTGTTGTTGTATTCCAGGGAAGATCGGACATAAACCAAGGTGTAGAGCTCTCAGAGTTTGATTGTCTGATCCTCATGAACTACTTCACAGTTTCTTTAAAAGTAGGAGTCTTCTTTTCGCGTTGTTCTTTATGTTCTCCACTTGGCTTTTCATTGTTAGACTTAGCTCAAGTTTGACTCCTAGGTATGTTGGTTGTTCTTCTTTGGGGAGATTTTAATTTCCTATCTTCAGTTGGAGAATTTCTTCGTCTGCTTTATGGCTCTTTGTGAAGATGGTGTATACTGTTTTCGTGCAGTTTATTTAGAGCCTCCATTTTTTAGTTTAACTGTGGAGCCTCTTGAAGTCTTCATTTAATTTCCATGTTCCTACTGCCGTACTGTGATGTATCTGCCAGTGAGCAAGACCAAAAGCGTAGAGTCTTTTCGGATTTCAGCACGTTCGTTATATCATTGAAGAAGATCAGGAACAGAGTGAAAATCAGACTGAAACCTTGGGGTGGGCCTTCTTCGGGTACTTCTTTTAACGAGAGGTCGTTGTTTATCTTGGTTTCGATGTTTCGAGCCCCCAGGAAGAACTTGATCTATTTATAAAATTTGCAAAAGTATCTCGAGGTCCCTCATTTTCCTGAGTAGGCCTTTTCTCCACACTCTGTCGTACGCCTGTTGGAGATCTACAAAAATAGCGACAGTGAGTTTTGCCATTCTGGATGTCTAGGCTTAGTTTGAAAAGCTAATCTTCTGTGTTGCTACCTTTTCTGAAGGTCAGCGCGACCCTGTCCGACTGTGTTAAAAAATGGCAGGCGTATACAGCTCAGTGATCGACCCCCCCCCCTCTTTTTTTGTTGTTTTGATCTCCACTGCGTCCCAGAACACTCCAATAACAGGGCGAGCCTGTCCACCTGCGAAAAAGAAGTGCTGCACGCACACGCGTCTTTTTGGGGTCTCCACGGCTCCTCACGTCTAGTCGTGTCAGTGAAATCACCGATATGAAATAAAGAGGAGGGCACTACTTTTTTGGCTTCAGTTTTGCGGGGCAGTATATTTTCAGCCTTAGACAACAGCTTTCGATCTGGCATATTTGACAAACCGTCAACGATCCGTGTGTCAAGCCAGTTCCACCGCCTGTGAGTAGACGTGTGTTTGCTACTTTGGATTTAGACTTCGAGTACGATAGTAAAATTCACCCTCACTGTTGTCCTAGCTTTGTCAGTGGCTAAGTGAGCAGTGAGTTCACACTCTAGTAATGTTAAGCAAGTGTCGGTGACCCTGGGTTTAGATGGGAGGTCACTGGGGTGTGTCCTTAAGCAAGACGCGACAACCCTTGCTCAAAATACAGGGCGCTGCACAGTGGCAACCGGCGAAGGCCTGGTTGTAAATTTGCGTATTTATGTATGTTAGTATTTGTTCATGTATTTAGTATATGCATGTATGTACATGATGTACGTATATGTATGTAGTATGTGTGTTTGCCATTGTAAACAAAATTGCCTTTCTGGGATCAATAAAAGTTTTATTTATTTTATTTATTTATTTGTTACCTGTGAATTTTTACGAAAATCATTAATTACACTTCATGATTATTATAACGATTTGGAGCATGCGCAAGAGGAATTAATATACTTCACGATAATGTCCCTACCACCAGTCAGTTGGGACGAATACGTTTTTGTAAAATTCTCTGTTGTCTACCATGTTCTTTTGACTTTGATCAACGTGGCTCAAACCTGGTAATGGCCTTTCATCCCGGAAGTAGAGTCTCCTACTATCCTTGCCTTTAGTTTAGGACAGTGATCACAAATAGATTGTGGCGTCGGTGGCCTAGTGGTTAGGCTACCAGACCCGTAATCGTGAGACTGAAAAAACGAATCCTGGCTATTGAAAAACTGGTGTAATCTTCATGATCCAATATTATTATTGCCAGAGGAAAGGCTAGTTATTACTATGAGGTTAGTGAAAGTGTCATGTCACTATTTTCCGTTTACAATGTTCTAAATCATTAAAGTCATATCACTTATCATCACCACCACCCCCTCCCACCCCCCCCCTCCCCTCTCCCTCTCTCTCTTTCCTTCTCTCTCTTTCCTTCTCTCTCTTTCCTTCTCTCTCTTTCCTTCTCTCTCTCTCATTTTTAACATTTAACGAAATTAATTCATGCTAGCATGATTGATACAGCTCGACCATGTGCAATGTGGGGCCGATGAGTGAAACACAAAGCAAGTAAAACATTTAAACGAGAAAAGCTAATGATTTATTAATGAAATTACTAGCTTGTTTTTGTTTATAAAGCTAATTAAAACATTCTTGTCCGGGATCAAATTTTTGCATTACCAGCGACTGGCGGCGGGCAAGAATTGCCAAGACATTCCGGTAAAATTGCCTGCGCGGGTTGCTCACAACCCTCAAAGTCAAAATTCGGCTCAAAATCATGGAATTTGAGTTGTAGGCAATTTTAGCTTTCTCAGCCTCAGGGGCGAAGGCTGACTTGTTTGACAGGGTAATCAAAGTGAAATGGGACCAGATAGGGCCTGGAGCAATCACACTCACACAAGTCACAAGAATCTTACTGGCACTGGAGGCGGCAACTCGAGTTGTGAATGAAAACAAATCCTGAATTCATGTTGTATGCTTGTTCAACCGCTAAAATAATCGGGAAAGTATTTCATTAAATATTTATTCTAACTAACCTTAAATTTAACTTTAGATTTGAACACACGAACACCAAGGAAAGAAGCACAGATGTCAGCACTACAATGGCATGTTATACCAGACAGCCGAAACACTTTTGTAGAGCACGCCAATGATTAATTTTATATTTCACATTTGGCTGTTTTTTGTCTAGCTTTTCGCGACCAGGAGCCGCTGTCATAATCGAGGTCATGATCTGATTATAGGACGTTAAAAAGTCGAGGAAAAACCCCCAAGCACTAGCAGTGTAGTAGCAGCAGTCAAAGGATTATTAGGAGTTAGTTCCCCTCACATCTGTGAGGTAGACTCGACCAGTGTAATAGTTCGCTTAGATAATCAGCGCGTCTGGGTGCTTATAACTGTCCCCGAAATGGGTGAACAGGGTATATGTGACAATGAAACAGTTCTGACTGCTATGCACATGTTCCCTTCAACACAATTGGTTGACTCTTCCTGCCTCACTTTAAGCTTACTTAATCAAAGCTTGTGACTGCTTATGGAGTGGCCCGATAGGGGCGAACAGGCTATTTCTGTGGCAATGAAACGGTTTTGAAGGTTAGGCATAGTCTATTGTTCATTGGTGATTATGAACGTCTTTTTACATTTAATTTATGAGATTTACGTCTATGGGTGAATTTGACTGCGACAATGTTTCAAAATTAGGAAAGGAAGCAGTGATTATTTGATTATATAGACGCTTCGCCTCTGCTCAGTCTCTCCTACAACTATTTCATTGCATAAGAACCCCCCAAAACCGTATTTTTTCCCCATACCGGGCAAGTTCGTAACCGCCATTTCCTCATAAAGTCAGTATTTTATTTTTCTTTATCAGTTGTTTTCTCAAAACGCGACTTTTCTCTATACTTTTTTGAATAACTCCACCATTTTTCATCCAATCTTCATGAAATTGTCACAGAATGAAGAGAAGAAATAATACTAAAAATTTTTGTGTTGAATTTTTGATATATGGAATACATTTTTGTTGGTGGTGTCTGGAATGTGGATTTTCACGGATTTTTCGCAAACTTGAATGCTACCTCAGGAAAAAATTCATTAAAAATTTTCTAATTCGTTTAGGAAAAAAACAACAGATCAATTTTTAGATCTAATGTTTGTGAACACGCATGCCAAAAACTAATTAATGTCCATGAGGGATAAGTGCGGTATTCATTACGTAAGACATGTCAATCAAATCCAATATGGCGGCGTATCCATGGAAACGAAACATTTTTCTCAAATTTGATTGTGGATTTTAAGACTCCTTACTATGCTTGTTATATGTGTGAAATTTGGTAAAATTTGGTACGGTAATAAGCGAGATAGCTTTCAGGTGTAACCCCCCCCCCCCCTTAACTTCGGACGGTCTTGAACTAAACAAAAGACACTTCTCAAAGCGGGCATCTGCAGGTTAACCTGTAGCAGAAAACCTGGCGCACTACGGCCGTAACTTACCTTGCAAATACTTGTGACGACATTCACCGGTGAAGGCAAGGGTGACTATAATAAGAGGGAGGGGAGGGGGAGGTGGAAGATAACATTACGACATCATGATTTGTTGGTTTCCTACTGGGCCAACAGCCTCGGATGTGACGTGCTTATTACGTAATGTCCTTGTTTGTCCGTCTCTGCACTGACCAATTGACCAATGAGCCCCTGTCTTTTAGACACTGTAGTTAGATGTCCTTTCACTAGCTCTGTGGCGCACCACAAGGATACCTGATACTGAATCTTGTCAAGTTGTTCGTAAAGGAAAAACCGACGGTAAGATGTTTACTCTTTGTTTTTGTACGAGATAGCCTTTTACTATACATCAAAAGTTTGGAAGTTATTTTGCACTGACAACAGAAAATATATATGTGTGTGTGTGCGCGCGCTCGTGTGTGTGTGTGTGTGTGTGTGTGTGTGTGTGTGTGTGTGTGTGTGTGTTTGGGGGTGGATGGTGTGCTATTCAGACCCTGGAGTAAAAGAGACTGGCGTAGAACGACAAAAAAGACAGAACAGCAAACGGAAGGCAGAAATTATGTTCTTTTCTATTACTAATTGTGCGATTTGGGTTTATTTTTTCATATGAATATAATATATAAAAATAATGTATACATAATGTATATTATATGTATATTATTATATCTAATATATATATGTATACACACACACATATATATATATATATATATATGAGAATTGTAATATGTTCCTGATGTCAGTGTTCAGTTGCCTCCTCGCCCCTTCTTTTTTCCCCCTCTTTTTCCCTCTTTATTTTCCCTTTCTCATTTTCCCTGTTTTACTCCCATCTCTCCCTCAACTTTTCAAATTATGTCAGGGAGCATGAATCCTTTTGTTTTAATTGTAGGAAGACATAACTCAAGTATGTTCGTGTTTCTTGTTTTAAAACTCTCCACTAAGACATGAGCTCACAGTTTCGATACATGTATGCAGCCAAATGTGTCATTGGTGGAGTTGTTTCTGTTTTAAAGTGTACTTTTCGTTTTGCGAGTTCCTATACCCCTTCAAAAAACACGCACACACATATTCAAACATACATATCATACTCACACTTACAGACAACATCAAACGCATTAACACATACACACACACACACACACACACACACACACACACACACACACACACACACACACACACACACACACACACACATCAATCAAAAGGGAGTTGACGCGTGCCATGTTTGTTATTCACAGGCGAAAAAATATTCAACTCAGTCAGAAACAATGGACAAATATTTCAAGAGATTTATGCAAAGCAACATGCTCTACGGATACAGAAATAACAATGTTAGAGTCAGTACACTTGAATCACAAACCACGAGAAACCAGAGCAGGAGCAGATAGCCAAGAGAGAAATGAAATAACACTGTAAGAAACGATCTCTGAATGATCCAGACGATCGACTAGCCAAAGTTTTTATCGAGAGCATGTAAGTGCATGTAATCAAACTCCGTTGTTCCCCAATGACATATACAAGAATACGCCAAGCAATTTACCACCAGCACAAAAAAGTTACCGCCCAAACGAAATTCAGACAGAGGAGACATTCTTTTTGACATATTTTCAACATTTTTAAATCCAAATACTGACCAGAAGCGAATCGTGCTGTGAACTGTTGTAGATTCAACCAACTTATGAGCGGAAAGAAAACCGTTACGAGGCACTTGTTGAACAATATGAGGAGGATGCAGAGGTTTCGTAGCAACTAGCGCCCGTAAGAGGATGAGAGTGGCAGGACTTACTGCAAAGAAAAGCAACGAACTCACAAACTCTCTTCAGGGGAGAGTAGAGAAAGCCAGTCACTGGATCCGGTTGAAGCGAGAGGACGCAGGCTGGAATGAATCCTAAGAGTTGGCAGCAGAGGAAAACAGTCGGACCAGAATGGAGACCTCACATCGATGAGGGGACTCGGTGCGTCGGTATAGTAAAGAACAATTTTTTTACTGTAGGTAAATGTCTTTGTTTATTCGGCTTTATTTTTGTATTGTGTCATGATGTGTGCTAATAATATGTGAGGCAGCGTGGTGGAATCAGACTCTCGTCAATCTTTGGGCATGTAGAGTTATTGGTATTATCTTAAAGCTTGTCCACTTGTCTTTATTTGGATGAATAAAATATCCATTTATCTTGAATACAAGTCGAGACATTTGCGGAAGAAGGAGGTGGGAATCACCTTTTTCAGAGGTAAAATTAGTGAGAAAATAGCCGCCAAAGATTAGTTATTTCCTTAGCTTAAGAGTCCGTGGTAACTGAAAATTTACATTTTTTGTGTGCCTTTAATCAACGTTTTTCAGAAAAATCCGCACAGAAATGAGTTCTTTAATGGGCATGAAAGGTGTTGAGCCAAAAA
>NW_004797275.1:809065-812371 GCF_000002075.1 Aplysia californica
CCCGAAACAGCGACGCATTCTCTCCTAATGATGTCCATGCTAGAGTCCGGGATACGGAGCGTTCGGCTGTGAGCAGTGCATACGGCTGTTTTAGACTACGTTTGCGCGCTCATATGACCTTTTGCAGTTGTGAGCTCTGTAAAACCCTTACTAAACTAAACAAAATAGAAGTCTTGACAGCGATTGAAAACGACACCTGCCCTATCCCCCCAAACATATGGTTGTTGGTGTAGATGAAATAGTAGTCATAACATTTCAAGATAATTTTAAAGTCATCAGCAATGGAGCTGACTGCTGCGGAGATGGAACGTTCCAGTTCTGCCCTACTTTCTTTCATCAGCTTTACTCTGTCCCCGAAGAGCGAAATGGACATTATATGCCATTGTTTTACTGCATTCTGTCGGGCAAAACAGCAGGCTTATACAAAAGATGTTGGCTCTCAATTGTTAACAATGAAAGCAAAGTGGCGTGTATTCAGTTCTGCTTCCATCCATTTTGATTTCGAATTGACGGTGCACTCAGCCTTCAAAGACATATTCCTAAAGACAGAGATCAAGGAATGCGTGTTTTGTTTTTTTGCCTCAAGCTGAATTAGAAAAATAAATGAAATTGGACTCAAAACCCACTTCGAAAACCATGATTCGATAGTCAAATTGCTAGAGTACGCTTTTGGAATGTGCTTCCTGAAACAATCTGAGCTAGAGAACTGTTTCGCTTTCTCTACTATGGCAGCGGCCCCCGAAAACGAGAAAGTTTATGCATTTTCAGATTACCTGCTTCACACAGCTATGTCATTTCATTTTTGTGCTTTCCATCTGAACTCTGGGCCAGTGAAGACTTGACATCTAGAACAACAAACTGTTGTGAAAGTTTCCATGCACAGTTTGGACAATACTTTAGGTGCGCCTCACAAAACATTTTCCTTTTTTATTCGGAAATTCAGTGACCACCAAGGAATGAACCACTTGAAAATGAATGCCGTGGAAGCTGGCCAGTATGCTCAACTGAGAATGAGAGACAGACTGAAACTTAAACACTGGAGCAGAGTGAAAGAAAAATATTTTTTAAAATGACCATTGAACAGTTTGTCAAAAGGATAAGTTTCAAAATGTTCCCTTAAAACGTTTTATCTCACCCCTCACTGATTTGTATCCCATTTTAATC
The DNA here is from genome assembly GCF_000002075.1 of Aplysia californica. Taxonomy (NCBI): domain Eukaryota; kingdom Metazoa; phylum Mollusca; class Gastropoda; order Aplysiida; family Aplysiidae; genus Aplysia; species Aplysia californica. Next base: position 810,230 of record NW_004797275.1, read on the forward strand.
ATTGATATAAAAAAGAGATAATTATATACCCTGTTTAAAGTCTTATACCTACCTCCCCATGGTGATCAGAAATAACTATAACAATTTACTTCAAAAGAACACACACACACACACACACACACACACACACACAGAGAGACACACACACACCGACACACACACACACACACACAACCACACACACACACACACACACACACACACACACACACACACACACACACACACACACACACACACACACAAACACACACACGCGCAATGTTCAGAGATGTAAATGATTATTGACCATTTTTGCCCCCCCCCCCCTTGCTTCTGCTATTTTATAGATTATTCGAGAACAAAAGGGAGCGAGTTAAGGGTCCAGCTTTCTGCAAGTATGGCTGTGGTGTCATGCAGGGATTGGGGGTGGGAGGTGCAAATTGCACTGCGTCCACTTTCTCTCCCCCTGTATTTTCAAGTACACACGGAGAAGACCAGTCGACCCTATGCTTGTCTGTCCCTCGCCTCGCCAACTCTTCTAATCTTGGCACATCCAAGTCCTGGGTGACTGCCTCATCCCTGGCAGTGCTTCTGTAACTGCTATACATTTTAAACCTTATTTTCTCCTAAAACAAGTCAGGTGAAGTTCTCTGCTGGCGTGTCCTAAACTGACCACCGACCATGGGCGGCACAATGTCCAGAATTCGGGATCACGACACGTTGTGTAAACGCCTCAAGTTTCTGGCCGACAACTTCCCAGACAGGGAACTCTTCATCTTCTACGACCACGGAGTTCGTGACGTGTAAACATCCAAAGAACTCTTCCAGTTGGGAGGGAAATTTGCCGCTCTGCTCCGTCAGAAAGGTTTCCAACGTCATGATGTCATCGCCATCGCCTTACCGAATTCCCCAGAGCGAGTTGTCACTGAAGTGGGCATTATATTAGCGGGCTGTGTCGCTATGAACGCGCCGGTAAGACAACTAATTTGGTATTTGAACTGGACGTAGCTTCGTTTGTAAAGGACAATACTCTGTTTAAAGTCGTTTAAACACGAAATCAAACAAGCTCGTTCAATGGTGATGGTTTAACAAGGTTTTGTTGTTATTGCTGTTTTTTTCTTCTTTGTTTTCCTTAGCCTACAAAGCTATCTGAATAAGAGTATTACATGTCACCATTTTTTTCTGGGAACAGGGGAGGGGGTGGGTGGGTGGGTGTTGCAGCACAATCATTCAGAAAAGGGTGTGGAAGGAGGAGCTGGAGGGGGAAAGTTTGGGAATATTGTATCTTCGGTAATAGTATAGTAGAACTTTTGCTTCTGTCGCACAACACTAAGCTCTGTTCAAATGTCAATATTAGGCTATCGTAGTATATGTTTATAATTTGTTTTCCAAGTAAAATTATTTGTCCCCATCTCCAGCTTCTCCTAGCGGACGGCTCTGACTTCTTCGAAGTGGCCAAGAAAGCTCGCTGTCGGGCTGTAGTGGCAGATCTACACGACAAGGGCCCAGCTTCTACACTGTTCCTGCCCTACAACAGAGGGGCGACCAGCAGCTCCAAACGATTCGTAGATCTGAACATTGACTCCGCCCCTGAACTGACGTCCGCCATTAATGTCTTCAGAGACGGAGATACGTGAGTGGGCACTGCATGCTTGACTCGTGTCACATTTTAGAACATTGTTGTGTGTAACATCGTGGGCAAGTCAGGCACTGGTCATAATAATGGAATTGAAAAAAAAAAATTAAAATCACATTGACATACATCTGTTGATGGAAATTTTCGTCGAGCCTTTTTTATATTCTCTTTGATCCCTTTTTTCATGTATATCCATTTAAAAAACACATTTCGTACGGGATTTACTGAAGAACGTTGATCAAAGGCATACAAAATGTTAGATCTAATTTTGTAGTTTCCAAGGACGCCCAAGCTTTTAAAATCACCGAACTTTGACGGCCAATTTTCTCTCTAAGTTTGCCTCAAAACCCAGTAGTAAATATCTCGACGTCTATTGAAATATAATGGAATTACCTTGACAATGTCAAAGACAGACGTTACATTCGGAGGTCCTGCTTTAACTTTCCAGTGTTGATAGGGGGATGCACCTGTACAAATTCTACTAAATACTTGGATTTCATTGTTTCTTGTCTCTCCCCCCCCCC
>NW_004797275.1:812471-814971 GCF_000002075.1 Aplysia californica
TGTGTGTGTGTGTGTGTCCGTGTTTTACGGAGCAGATCGCTTCAGCTCGTGAGACATGTATACATTACTAATGTCTTGTCCTGATGTGCATATATACATGAGTGGACCTAACCTTTGTTGTAACACCCACTCTGCCATTGTAAACGACCAAGTCCGTGCGAGATGAATAAAGATTGTCATTGTCATTGTCATTGTCATTGTCATTGTCATTGTCATTGTCATTGTCACTGTAATTGTCGTTGTTATTGTCGTTGTCATTATTGTTGTCATTGCCATTGTCATTGTTATTGTCATTTTGGGTTATCCAGAAGAACAACTGGACGAGGTACAAGACTTTTTCTGCGGCCCTGTGGCGGACTACCTCAGCCTTCAGGTGGTCGACAAGGACGAGAAAGAGTGTGCCGTGGGGAAGGTGGGAACCGTCAGGGTCAAAGGTGAGAGAGAAAAAGATAGCACAAAGGGAGCGAAAAAGAGGGTGCCCACCCTGCGACTCGAAAGAGCTGAGGAATGTAGGACTAAGATGACCTAAACAATTATCTACTAACCAGTTGCTGTAACAATCTCCAGTTAGGGCTATGGCAACACTCAGAAGTGAAACTTAGCAATAAACGTTATAAGAGTGAAGTAACATATTATTTATTGATGTATTCATTCATTTACGTATATATATATATTAAAAAAACGTTCTCACGTGTGTTTACTCTAAGACTTACAGCTAATTTCAAAATCCAAAATGCTGCATACTGTGTTGTTATTACTAAACACAAAAGCGCCAGATGATAGAATTGGGCAGGGTAAAAAAAAAAGACTGCACAAAGTAGTTTCAGAACCTATAATATTATTATGCTGCTCTTGTAGAAAAATAGAACTATTTTATTTTTGTTAGTGTTAGACGGCTTTGTTGGAGCATAAATATGATTTCATAGACGTCGTGTTTTTTGTTGTTTGTTAGTTTTTGGTTTTTTGGTAAGTGTTTTTCGGCGCTGGCAACTGCATAAGGTCATATGAGCGCGCGAAACACACCAAACATTTTCAGTTGGTAGGAAATTTTGAATTTTGCCGGGTGGCGGCCGAAGCCTCCTCTTATCGATTTTGGACCACCAAGGGATCTCTAACTTTAACGTGTTTAACTTGCACACGGGATCACCGAGATTTTTCGCCCTTGTCCGAGAAGGCAAGGTGTAGATCTTTCTTACCATAAGACCAGGGGTGTGGCTGAAAGACAGCAGTAAGAAGGAGCCAAGGAGAAGCATTGCAGAAAAAGTCAGAGCCCAGAGGAGGGGCAAAGGAGGTGAGGGGGTGGTGGCAGAAAGTGGAGTCGAAAGCAGACGATAGAACATTGTTATAGACCAGGAAAGGATGTGAGAGGGTGGGGGAAGAAAGTGGAGTCGAAAGCAGACGATAGAACATTGTTATAGACCAGGAAAGGATGTGATAGGGTGGTGGCAGAAAGTGGAGTCGAAAGCAGACGATAGAACATTGTTATAGACCAGGAAAGGATGTGAGAGGAGAAAATTTAAGAGAAGAAAAATTTCCGTCGTTGTCCGGATTCGAACCCAGGACCTACTAGATGAGGGGCGAATACTTTAACCTCTAGGCCACCAGAGCCCCCGGCTTCGTGTTTCAATCCTGTAAAGTCACAGACTCCAAAGAAGAGGACTCCCCAAAAAACAAAAAAACAAAAACAAAAACAAACAAAAAACAAAAACAACAACAACAACAACAACAACAAACAAACAACCCCCCCCCCCCCTTCCACTCAGATTTTGGTTTCGAACCTCGGTCTTCCGTAATGAAGAGTCAAATGTGTAATGTACAAATTTAGCCCATCGTCTTTCTTATCTCCAAAAGAAAAATGTGCCGACAATCTCAGAGTTTGTGTTATTCGGGTAATGATTTGTCATATAGTAAAGAACAATTTTTTTTACTGTATGTAAATGTCTTTGTTTATTCTGCTTTATTTTTGTATTGTGTCATGATGTGTGCTAATAATATGTGAGGCAGCGTGGTGGAATCAGACTCTCGTCAATTTTTGGGCATGTAGAGTTATTGGTATTATCTTAAAGCTTGTCCACTTGTCTTTATTTGGATGAATAAAATATCCATTTATCTTGAATACAAGTCGAGACATTTGCGAAAGAAGGAGGTGGGAATCACCTTTTTCAGAGGTAAAATTAGTGAGAAAATGTCCGCCAAAGATTAGTTATTTCCTTAGCTTAAGAGTCCGTGGTAACTTAAAATTTACATTTTTTGTGTGCCTTTAATCAACGTTTTTCAGAAAAATCCGCACAGAAATGAGTTCTTTAATGGGCATGAAAGGTGTTGAGCCAAAAAACCAAAAATTTGATAAAAATTCACAAATTTGCAGGAAAATGCAAGTTTCTTCACTTTGATTATTTTGACGAGAGCCTGATTCCACCACGCTGCCTCACATATAATATCATCGATAATATGCTATGAGCAAAACGTGCCAAAGTGGTTGATAGTATATTATATTTTT
>NW_004797275.1:820388-825388 GCF_000002075.1 Aplysia californica
CAGGCTGGAATGAATCCTAAGAGTTGGCAGCAGAGGAAAACAGTCGGACCACAATGGAGACCTCACATCGGTGAGGGGACTCGGTGCGTCAGAATAGCTGTAGAGAGGAAGAGCCCGAAACAGCGACGCATTCTCTCCTAATGATGTCTATGCTAGAGTCCGGGATACGGAGCGTTCGGCTGTGAGCAGTGCATACGGCTGTTTTAGACTACGTTTGCGCGCTCATATGACCTTTTGTAGTTGTGAGCTCTGTAAAACCCTTACTAAACTAAACAAAATAGAAGTCTTGACAGCGATTGAAAACGACACATGCCCTATCCCCCCCAAACATATGGTTGTTGGTGAAGATGAAATAGTAGTCATAACATTTCAAGATAATTTTAAAGTCATCAGCAATGGAGCCGACTGCTGCGGAGATGGAACGTTCCAGTACCGCCCTACTTTCTTTCATCAGCTTTACTCTGTCACCGAAGAGTGAAATGGACATTATCTGCCATTGTTTTACTGCATTCTGTCGTGCAAAACATCGAGCTTATACAAAAAGATCTTGCTTCTCATTTGTTAACAATTCAATGCAAACAAAGTGGCGTGTATTCAGTTCTGCATCCATCCATTTGGATTTCGAATTATTGACGGCGTACACAGCCTTCAAAGACATATTCTTAAAGACAGAGATCAAGGCATACGTGTTTCATTTGCCTCAAAGCTGGATAAAAAAAGAAAGAAATTGGACTTAAAACCCACTTCTAAGACCATGATTCAGAGATATGCAAGTTGCTAGAGTACGCTTTTGGAGTGTGCTTCCTGAAACAATCTGAGCTAGAGAACTGTTTCGCTTTCTGTGCTATGGCAACGGCCCCGACAACGAGAAAGTATATGCATTTGCAGATTACCGCTTCACACAGCTATGTTTTTTCATCTTCGTGCTTTCACCCTGAGCTCTGGGCCAGTGAAGACTTGACATCTAGAACAACAAACTGTTGTGAAAGTTTCCATGCACAGTTTGGACAATACTTTAGGTGCACCTCACAAAACATTTTCCTTTTTTATTCGGAAATTCAGTGACTCCCAGAGAATGACCCGCTTGAAAATGAATGCCGTGGAAGCTGACCAGTATGCTCAACTGAGAATGAGAGACAGACTGAAACTTAAACACTGGAGCAGAGTGATAGAAAAATATTTTTAAATGACCGTTGAACAGTTTGTCAAGAGAATATGTTTCAAATTGTTTCCTTAAAACGTTTTTATCTCGGCCCACACTAATTTTTATCTCATTCTAATAATTGTTCTACAGCTTAAAATGATAATTATATTCCCAGTTTGAAGTTCCATTTTTACCTCCACATTGTGAGCAGGGATAACTGCATTTCGTCCACTTTCTCTCCCCCTATATTTTCATGCACACATGAAAGAGAATAGTCAATACAATTTTTGTCTTCCCTCGCCAACTCTTCTAATCTGGGCACATCCAAGTCCTGGCAGTGCTTATATTTACTTTATTTCTTCATAAAACAAGCCAGGTGAAGTTCTCTGGTGGCGTGTCCTAAACTGACCACTGACCATGGGCAGCACAATCTCCGGAATTCGGGATCACGACACGCTGTGTAAACGCCTCAAGTTTCTGGCCAACAACTTCCCAGACAGGGAACTCTTCATCTTCTACAACCACGGAATTCGTGACGTGTACACATCCAAAGAACTCTTCCAATTGGGAGGGAAATTTGCCGCCCTGCTCCGTCAGAAAGGTTTCCAACGTCATGACGTCATCGCCAACGCGTTACCGAACTCCCCTGAGCGAGTTGTCACTGAAGTGGGCATTATATTAGCGGGCTGTGTCGCAATGAACGCGCCGGTAAGACAACTGATTTGGTATTTGAACTGGACGTAGCTTCGTTTGTAAAGGACAATTATGGTACTTTAAACACGAAATCAAACAAGCTCGTACAATAGTGATGGTTTAACAAGGTTTTGTTGTTGTTGCTGTTTTTTTTCTTCTTTGTTTTCCTTAGCCTGCAAAGGTATCTGACTAAGTGTATTACAAGTCACAATTTTTTTCTGGGGACAGGGGAGGGGGTGGGTGGGTGGGTGTTGCTGCACAATCATTCAGAAAGGGCGTGGAAGGAGGAGGGGGAGGGGGGAAGTTTGGGAATATTGTGTTTTTGGTAATAATATAAAAGAACTTTTGCTCCTGTCGCACAACACTAAGCTCTGTTCGAATGTTAATATTAGGCTATCGTATGTGTCTAGAATTGTTTTTCCAAGTAACATTTTTTGTCCCCGTCTCCAGCTTCTCCTTGCAGACGGCTCTGACTTTTTCGAAGTGGCCAAGAAAGCTCGCTGTCGGGCTGTTGTGGCAGATATATACGACAAGGGCCCAGCTTCTACACTGTTCCTGCCCTACAACGGAGGAGCGACCAGCAGCTCCAAACGATTCATAGATCTGAACATTGACTCCGCCCCTGAACTGACGTCCGCCATTAATGTCTTCAGAGACGGAGATACGTAAGTGGGCACTGCGTCCTTGACTTGTGTCACATTTTAGAACATTATTGTGTGTGACATCGAGTGCAAGTCATGCACTGGTCATTATAATGAAATCGAAAAAATAAGATCACATAGACATACATCCGTTGATAGCAATTTTCATCGAGATTTTTAGATATTCTATTTGACACCTTTTACATGGATATCCATTTAGAAACTCATTTCCGCACGGAATTTACTGAAGAGCGTGGATTAAAGACGCACAAACTTGTTAATTTTGTAGTTTCCAAGGACTCTCCTGCTTTTGAAGTCACCAAACTTTGATGGCCATTTTTCTCTCTAAGTTAACCTCCATACCCAATCGCAAAGGTCCTGCTTTAACTTTCCAGTGTTGATAGGGGCGATGTACCTGTACAAATTCTACTGAATACTTGTATTTCATTGTTTCTTGTCCCCCCTCCCCACCCCAGGGCAGTGCTACTGACTGAAGTGTCTACGCCATTCCCAAAGGGGCGATATTAACATGTTCTTATGCACAGTAGAATTTTGAATGCTCATACTACTGTGCAGGAACAACATAGGGGGAACTGCTGCTTTTTCTTTCCTCATTCTTACTATTGTTATTTTTCCTCTATTTCTTTTGTATGTTTATCACTCTCTTTTGAACTCCTATTTTCGGGGTGCCTTGATAGTCGAAGCTGACTTGTGCTGATAAGGCTAGAGAGGTGAGCAGAGTAAGCCTGTTTCCCCTTTTGGACTTCTCTGTTCACAGCCACCCCTTGGTGCTCATATGACCTTATGCAGTTGCGAGCGGCGTAAAACCTTATTAAAACATTGTTTCCTGGAGGTTACATATCTTTCTAAAAAGTTAATCAACATTTCTTGAGACAGGAAAACCCTGCTGGAGGAACTGAGAAGCTGCGAATTGGACACGGTGTTCGAACCCTGTGAGCCTGACGACTTGGTCAAAGTGTTTACCACCTCTGGCAGCACCGGCTTCAGCAAGTTGGTATCCCAGACACATGACGTGGCCATCCACTCCTGGGAAGGTTATGTAGACTTTCTGGAGACTCAAGCACCAGTGAACGAGCTGGGCAATTATGGCTACTACAACGACACAGCGTTGGGTAGGTGGACATTCCCCCCTCCCTTTCCCCTTACTCCTTCTCTCTCTCTCTTCTCTCTCTCTCTCTCCCTCTCTCTCTCTCTCTCTCTCTCTCTCTCTCTCTCTCTCTCTCTCTCACACACACACACACACACGCATACAGTCTCACTCTCTCTCACATTCTCTCTCTCTCTCTCTCTCTCTCTCTCTCTCTCTCTCACACACACACACACACACACACACACACATACAGTCTCACTCTCTCTCTCTCTCACATTCTCTCTCTCTCTCTCTCTCTCTCTCTCTCTCGATCTCCCACTCTCTCTTTTTTTCTCACCCTCTCTGACAAGGAGGTAATAAACATGGACGCAAAATTAAATGTGAGTTGACCTCTGCCCGTTTGCAATTCGCTCTGACTGACATTTTGTCCATTGTTTTAATTCCCCGGCTACGATACATTTCTTTGAATCATATTTACCAGCAAGTTTTCATCATTCGTTTAACAACAGTAGGCGCACTCTACAGCCGCAGTGAGGATCCGTTTTTTTGTACCGTGGGTGTTCTTTTGCCAGAACATATATAGATCTAGATCTATACAGTAATGGTGCATTTTATGTATTTGAAAGGATTCTTGCACACTAATAGGGCCAATGTCACTAGAGCGTGTAGTATCATTGTGTTTAATCGTCGACATTCATTTATTGTTCTATTGTAAAGCGCCAAGAGTCTCCAGAGATTGGGTGATACAGAAATGTATAGACATTATGGAGAGCAATTATTGTAAACCAAATCCCCATATGAGACTGAACAATGTGTGTCATGACGTGGTGGAATCAGGCGCTCGTCAATTTTTGGTCATGTGGAGCTATTGGTATCATCTTAAAACTTGTTTAATTGTCTTGTTATAGGTGAAAAAAAATTCCCCATCCGTCTTGAATAGAAGTCAAGATATTTGAGATCGAAGAAGGTGGGGTCGCCCGGTTTCAAAGATAGAATTAGGGAGAAAATAGCGGCCAGAATTTGATTATTTCACAGCATGATAGTCCGTGGAAACTAAAAACGTACATTTTTTGTGCCTTTAATTAACTTTAAAAAAAATATAATCCATCTAGAAATGTGTTCTTAATTGGACAACGATGGTGTTGAGCCAAACAACAAAAATTCAATTAAAATAATTACCAAACTGGCAGAAAAATGTCAATATCTTCAATTTCAATATTTTGACTAGCGCCTGATTTCACCTATTTATGTTTTTAGCCATCAATAATCCGCTTCCGACTTGCTAGGCCTGTCACAGTTTCACCAGAGCCCCGTTTCGGGGTCACCCGGGTTCTCCTTCACGGCTTGCGTGACGCCTCAGTGGCATAAAGCCACACCGTACTTCGTTGAACCCAGCAATCCCATACTTTGT
>NW_004797275.1:829762-832946 GCF_000002075.1 Aplysia californica
TTTTTCGAATCTCATTTTTGAATATCTTGATAACGATCATGAATAATCGCACGATTTTAATAGAAGAAACAGAACATGTGGTTTCTGACCATATAGTCTAAGTAAGTCAAAACGGTCAAAATTATCAGATAGAAATAGGTCATTTTGAAGTGACGACATGACACAGCAACTCCGTGTGAGACTGACACGCGCGCGCGCGTGTGTGTGTGTGTGTGTGTGTGTGTGTGTGTGTGAGAGAGAGAGAGAGAGAGAGTGTGTGTGTGTGTGTGTGTGTGTGTGTGTGTATGTGTATGTGTGTGTGTATGTGTGTGTGTGTGTGTGTGTGTGTGTGTGTGTGTGTGTGTGTGTGTGTGTGTGTGTGTGTGTGTGTGTGTGTGTGTGTATGTGTGTATGTGTGTGTCCGTGTTTTACGGAGCAGATCGCTTCAGCTCGTGAGACATGTATAAATTACTAATGTCTTGTCCCGCTGTGCATATATACATGAGTGGACCTAACCTTTGTTGTAACACCCACTCTGCCATTGTTATCGACCAAGTCCGTGCGAGATGAATAAAGATTGTCATTGTCATTGTCGTTGTCATTGTCATTATTGTTGTCATTGTCATTGTTATTGTTATTGTCATTGTCATTGTTATTGTCATTGTCATTGTTACGGTAATTTTTTGTCGTTGTCATTGTTGTTATCATTTTGGGTTATCCAGAAGAACAACTGGACGAGGTACAAGACTTTTTCTGCGGCCCTGTGGCGGACTACCTCAGCCTTCAGGTGGTCGACAAGGACGAGAAAGAGTGTGCCGTGGGGAAGGTGGGAACCGTCATGGTCAAAGGTGAGAGAGAAAAAGACAGCACAAAGGGAGCGGAAAAGAGGGTGCCCACCTTGCGACTCGAAAGAGCTGAGGAATGTAGGAATAACAAGACCTAATAAATTAACTACTAACCAGTTGCTGTAACAATCTCCAGTTAGGGCTATGGCAGCACTCAGAAGTGAAACTTAGCAATAAACGTTATAAGAGTGAAGTAACATATTATTTATTGATGTATTCATTCATTTACGTATATATATATTAAAAAAACGTTCTCACGTGTGTTTACTCTAAGACTTACAGCTAATTTCAAAATCCAAAATGCTGCATACTGTGTTGTTATTACTAAACACAAAAGCGCCAGATGATAGAATTGGGCAGGGTAAAAAAAAAAGACTGCACAAAGTAGTTTCAGAACCTATAATATTATTATGCTGCTCTTGTAGAAAAATAGAACTATTTTATTTTTGTTAGTGTTAGACGGCTTTGTTGGAGCATAAATATGATTTTATAGACGTCGTGTTTTTTGTTATTTGTTAGTTTTTGTTTTTTTGGTAAGTGTTTTTCGGCGCTGGCAACTGCATAAGGTCATATGAGCGCGCGAAACACACCAAACATTTTCAGTTGGTAGGAAATTTTGAATTTTGCCGGGTGGCGGCCGAAGCCTCCTCTTATCGATTTTGGACCACCAAGGGATCTCTAACTTTAACGTGTTTAACTTGCACACGGGACCACCGAGATTTTTCGCCCTTGTCCGAGAAGGCAAGGTGTAGATCTTTCTTACCATAAGACCAGGGGTGCGGCTAAAAGACAGCAGTAAAAAGGAGCCAGGGAGAAGCAGTGGAAGGGCTGCAGAAAGAGCCAGGAGCCCAGAGGAGGGGCAAAGGAGGTGAGGGGGTGGGGGAAGAAAGTGGAGGAGAAAGCAGACGATAGAATATTGTTATAGACCAGGAAAGGATGTGAGAGGAGAAAATTTAAGAGAAGAAAAATTTCCGTCGTTATCCGGATTCGAACCCATGACCTACTGGATGAGGGGCGAATACTTTAACCTCTAGGCCACCAGAGCCCCCGACTTCGTGTTTCAATCCTGTAAAGTCACAGACGCCAAAGAAGAAGACCCCCAAAAAACTAAAAACAAAAACAAAAACAAACAACAAAACAAAAACAACAACAAAAACAAACAAAAAACAAAAACAACAACAACAACAAACAAACAACCCCTCCCTCCTCCCCCCCCCCTCCACTCAGATTTTGGTTTCGAACCTCGATCTTCCGTAATGAAGAGTCAAATGTGTAATGTACAAACTTAACCCATCGTCTTTCTTATCTTCCAAAAGAACAATGTGCCGACAATCTCAGAGTTTGTGTTATCCGGGTAATGATTTGTCAAATAGTAAAGAAAAATGCTTTACTGTAGGTAAGTGTCTTTGTTTATTCTGCTATATTTTTGTACTGTGTCATGATGTGTGCTAATAATATAATATTATCAATAATATGCTATGAGAAAAACGTGCCAATGTGGTTGATAGTATATTATATTTTTCAGGAAAAACCCAAATAGAACCCATCAAAATAATACGCGTTTGGTTTTCAAGGTCTCGAGTGCAATTTAGTCGTGTCTCGAATCGAACCGTATATCGAAACGGTCGTATGTCGAATAAGATCGTATATCGAATCGGATGTGCGTCGAATTATACGTCGAATTGATCGTATATGGAATCGGATCGTGTATCGAATCAAATCTTATATCGACTCGTATGGTACGTCGAATCGGTCGTATATGTGCACTGGCTACTAAGTGTGTCTGTGTTTCATCCGTGTCTCCCAGGCAAGACTCTCTTCTCCGGCTACTTCAACCAGCTGGAGGAGAAAGATCCCGCCACGACAGGCCAGTTCTCAGAGGACGGCTGGTTCGACACCAACGACAACGGTTACTTTGACCACAAGGGAAGCCTGTACGTGATTGATCGGAATAATGACGTCATCAGTTATGGGGCTTGCCTGGTGTACCCAGGTTGGCTGGAGCAGAAGATCCTGGCTCACCCAAAAGTCCGGGATGTGTGCTTGGTACCTGTAAGTGAGTGGATGATTGTGGGTGAAAGTAAAGTAAAGCTCTCTCTCCTCCCCCGACTCATTCCAAACTGCTTGACTGATTTACTTAAAGGGCGAACCCAGGGTCACAGTGGGGTTGTAGCTTTGTCTTTCAGCAACAGGAAACAGCTGTGATCGTCTTGATGTTTTCATGGCATAGGGTGGGGTTAATTTTCTTTAAAATTAGACAAATGGAACATTCTAGTATTTTTTCATAATAGGCCTATGCTTTAAAATGTCTAGACGTGAAACCCGAAAGATGAAACCCCGTTTTTCTTATTACTTTTTTT
>NW_004797275.1:835446-839298 GCF_000002075.1 Aplysia californica
GCGCGCGCGCGCGCGCGCAAAGTCTCGGCGGTCACTTGCCATGTAGAAATAGGAAAACCGTATGATGTCAATTGATACCTTACCAATGACGCTGTCCCATGCAGATGAAGTGTACAATCAGATATTGTGCACAAATTTAGCACACAACAATACCGGTCCGATTCAAAAGTTTTCGCTTCATTGTTGCTCTCTGCTCTTAGAAAACTGTTGTTAAAGGAAAACTGTGTCTAAGGCTGATTATTAAAAAACTGCTGCAGTTTATGTTTGTGGACTCTCGCATGGGCTCAACTTTTGAAAGGATTTCACTTGCGGCAGTAGGTGTGTCTCTCATGCCGCCGTCAATGAAAGAAAGGGCATTGTTTTGGACCTTGTGAAGGGCGTTGCAAGTAGCTCGTATTTGTGCTACACATAATGAGTAGGCTATTGCTGTATTCCTGAAAGGATTTGACATAACCAAGGTGTAGAGCTCTCAGGGTGTGTTTATCTGATCCCCATGAACAGCATGTGAGTTTCTTTAAAAGTTGTAGTCTTCTTTTCGCCTTGTTGTTTATGTTCTCCACTTGGCTTTTCATTGTTAGACTTTGCTCAAAGTTGACTCCTAGGTCTGTTGGATGTTCTACTTTGGGGAGATTTTCATTTTCTATCTTCAGTTGGAGATTTTCTTCGGCTGATTTAAGGCTCTTTGTAAAGATGATGCGAACTGTTTTCGTGCAGTTTATTTTAAGCATCCATTTCTGACAGTAGTTATGGAGCTTCTTGAGGTTTTCATTTAACTTCCCTGCTGCTACTACCGTGCTGTGATGTGTCTGCCAGGGAGCAAGATCATCAGCGTAGAGTCTTTTCGGATTTCAGGACGTTCGTTATATCGTTGAAGAAGATCAGGAACAAAGTTAAAATCAGACAGCAACCTGGGGATAGGCCTTCCCCGAGTACTTTTCTTGACGGTGCTGTCTGTAAGGCAAATGGGTGTGAGGTTGCTTTACTGTCTTTCTCCCGAGAAGTTGTTCGACAAGGGATCAAGCCTTTGTTCCATTGTGGCGAAATCTTTGCAGGCTTGAGTCAAGTTCTCCTTTTTTGGCTTTTGTAACAGTCACTTTCACCTGAGCGCAGGTCTTTTTGTAGTGTGTTTTGGCTATTGGTGACTGTTATTTTCCAATGACTGTCTTGCTTTGTCTCTTTCTGCCACAGCAGCCTGGATTTCTTCACTTCAAAATAGTTTGAAATTTCTTCGGCATTCCCATGTCATCTTCTGAGATACAGCTGTAAGAATGTCTTTAGTGACTTGTTCATAAAAAAAGATCAGCATCTTCTGTTTCCGCTATGCCAGAGAGTAATTTGTTCGAGGTCTTTTCGTAATCGTCCCAGTTGGCTTTCTTGAAGTTCCATCGAGTCCTCTGAGGGTGGTTCAATGCAGATGTGGAGGTGATCTGTGTAATGATAGGCCTTTGATCACTTCCTCTGTCAGCGATGACTTTGATGCGAGTTTTTTATGTCAGATAAGCAGATGGTGAGATCAGGTGCTGGGAGTCAAGTGGGCTCTGTGAAGTAAGGTAGGAATGGAGTTAACCTCTTGCAACACTGACAGGATGCTGGTTTCCAAAAGCTCTTCGATCTTTCGGCCTGTACTGTTAAACATTCTACATAAGTTAAGGACCACTTCCAAACACTCTGCGATCTGAGTGGTCTTCTTGGGTCGACCTACACGTGGGCATTCTTGGATTGATCCTGTGGCTTGATGGCGCTGCCTCAGGCAGACTGTGACAAAGTGTGACATTGTAAGCCTTCAGGCAACTGCTCGGGTTCCAACGCCATCCTGCAGCCATGCCAAAGCCCTGGCACGATGAAAATCTCTCAGCCTTCGTCTTGGCGAAATGTTGATGTGATACTGGATTTTTCGCAAACGGCTGCTTTTATTGCCACGAACGTGAACACAGTTCGAGACCATACGTCTTTTATAACGTGCACCAGAAATTTTAACTGAGGAATGTTCGTGGTGCTGCACTTAAGTCGATAAAAAACAGCAATTCTGGCTAAAATTCCCCAAGGAATTTCGTGCTGTACATAGTGGTTTTGCCACTCCCGGAATATTTGCAGTACGCCTTGGTAAACCATTAACACTTTCAGAGCAAAACATTTTTGAAACATTCCTTTCTTTTTTTCGGATTAAGAAAAAAATCACGGCTGTCTGTCAATGTGGTCCTTAACTTATGTTGAAGTCTGTAGTTGATGTAGCCCCATTCAGGAGTGTGGCAATGGAAGTCACCCACACAGATGCTTTTTTCATAGTAGGCTGCTTGCAGATCAGACAAGTCGCATGTTGACTGTGGGGGGCTGTAAACATTGTAAAGTGTGTACTTCCTACCAATGTGCCATATGGTGGCTTTCTGGATATCTGTCGGTTGGGCAGATGATAAGTGTACGACATCTCCCTGAACATCGTTTCGCAGGTAAGTGACTACACCGCGGCATCCTGTGTATGTGCAGGCGTAACTGGTGTATCCTGTGAGGTTCAGGTCCGTACCTTTGTGTAGGGTTTCTTGAAGGAGGGAAACATGAATCTGCCTGTCCTTCGGATCTTGGAGGAGTTTTGTTTTCTTGTTCCCCAAACCACAGATGTTGAGTTGCAAGAGGCTGAGGGAACTCTTCTTGTGTTCCGGGATGTAATTGGCTCCCTTCTCACACAGAGAGCTTTTCCGTGGTGATTTAGCACTGTTTCTGTGCATCACCTGTAGCTGACTTCGTCGCTCAGAGCAGCCCGGTGATTGCGCTGCCTGACGCGGTCCTTTTTTAACGAGGCGACGTACGAGCTCGCATGAAGTTTCGTTCTTTGTGTCATTGCATTGTGGACTGGGGTGTCTGTGGACTGCCTGCCCACCCCGAGAAGAGGCCATTCATGTTGAGGACAGGAGGGTAGCAGGGGCTTTCATGAGACTGAAAAGATCTAACTGCCCTGTGACCGTGTAGTTCCGGTAGGGTTCACGTTGCCCATTCCCAGTCACCAATGGCTACTGGATAAAATTGTTCACTCTCGCATTAGGTTTGGGCAAAGGCAAAAGTCGCTGGATCATCACGTCCTGGGTCGTTGTGCCTTTACTAAGAGGTCCACGACCAGAAGGCAAGTCACGCTGTCTGCTTGGTCCATCCTTGTACACAGACATTCTCAAACTGGCTTGTTCCTTCTCAGCCACACAGGATGTGTTGATAAAGAGTAGTAGAGGTGTTAAGCAGATTTGACACTCACTCGGGGGTGAATAATAGTGGTGTGTTCGGTGGGCTCTGCTTCCTGCACCTTGTGGGGGCACCCGTACTCCCATCCTGTTGTTTAAACCCTCTAGGAAACGGGGAGGGAGGGGTGGGTTTGTTGGCGTCAACAACTCGCCATTCGCTACAGCCGTGTCAGTGAGGACAGGGACCACGACGGGCAGGTACGGTTGGCTGGATTGGGAGAAGCTGTGTGAGACGCTTAGACATTTCTCAATGTTAAAGAGACCCATCACCAGTCCTTGATCCCCTTAGCGTGTTCTGTACTCCGCTATTTATTTAGATGATATCGATAAGACACGAAACTGGTGACATGACATCTATAACTATTTACTCACCATCGAGAAGTGGGAGTGAGTTTAGAGCAGGATGATAATTATGATTGTTCATAATCTATTAGCTTAAAATGTGATTAACATGAAGACTGGATAAAGCGGGTCGTTATAAGAGCTTTATACAAAATGACAAGGTAACATCTTGCCAGCTAGCCTATTTGCACTCTGTAGAGGTCCTCGGTTGCTCTTTTTTATACTGTTGCCAAACAAGAGATTTTAGCGATATTTTTGCCCCCCCCCCTTTTCTCTCTCTCTT
>NW_004797275.1:840100-841758 GCF_000002075.1 Aplysia californica
CCTCTTTGTTTTTTTTAAATCTCCACATCGTCCTGGAACACTCCGATAGCAGTTCGAGCCTATCCGCACGCGAAAAAGAAGTGCTGCACGCACACGCGTCTTTTTGGGTCCTCACAACTCACTCACGTCTTGTCGTATGAGTGGAATCATCGATAGGAAATAAAGAGGAGGGTACGACTTTTTTGGCTTCAGTTTTGCGGGGCAGTATATTTTCAGCCTTAGACATAGACAACAGCTTTCGATCTGGCATATTTGATAAACCGTCAACGATCAGTGTGTCAAGCCAGTTCCACCGCCTGTGAGTAGACATGTGTTTGCTACTTTGGATTTAGACTTCGAGTACGATAGTAAAATTCACCCTCACTGTTGTCCTGGCTTTGTCAGTGGCTAAGTGAGCAGTGAGTTCAGACTAAAATGATGTCAAGCAAGTGTCGGTGACACGGATATAGATGGGTAGTCGCTTGGGTGTGTCCTTAAGCAAGACCCGGCAACCCTTGCTCAAAATACAGGGCGCTGCACAGTGGCGACCGGAAAACGCATTGTTGTAAATTTGCGTATTTTTATGTATGATTTTTGTGCACGTATTTAATTTGATATGTATGCATATTATGTATGTATGTGTACTGTGGGTATGTATGATTGCTATTGTAAACCAAATTGGCCTTCTGGATTCGCTAAAAGTGCAATTTATTTTTTCTTATTTATTTACCAACTGTGAATTTTTACGAGTGTCATTAATTACTTACTTTACTTTTACTTTTGAGTGTTGGGGGAAGAAAGAGACGTCTCTCTGTCGCCTGCCGGAGAGCTTGGGTCTGGGGGATGCTGTGAGTTCTTAATGTTTCCCTGACTCCATCTATCCAGGTCTTTCTCGGTCGCCCTCTAGCTTTGTTGCCATCGAATTCTTTTTTTATGTAGGCGTGTTGTTCTAGGTGGTGTACTGGTAATCGCATGAGATGTCCGGACCATTTGAATCTTTGGTTTTGGATGTGATGCATAACATCATTTAAGTCCACCATTTCCCTGATTACTGTCATTAATTACAACTTCGTGATATAAAGATTTGGAGCATGAGCAAGAGGAATCAAAATACTGCACGTTAATTTCCCTACCATCGGTTAGGATGAATACGTTTTTGTAAAATTCTCGGTTGTCTACCATGCTCGTTTGACTTTGATCAAGGTGACCTTTGCCCTTTTTTCTCTCTCTCGACCTTAGAGGTACCTCGTAGTTGGTTGCCCTGTGGAGGAAGATTATTTAGAGCTTATAGTTTTAAAAAATGAATGTTTGTTTTCATGTTATCTGAACGGTCTCATTTGACTTGCATAACCCATCGCATAACATTTTTCTTTGTTTTTGTAGTTCACAGTGACGCGCCCTCCTTTACTAGAGGAGCGAAAAGTATAAGTCAGAAAGCCTAGACCGGACCTCATCTTGCGGTGTGAAAAGGCAAGTACACAAGAAGAAATGGAGCAAGCGTTGTTATTGTTACGATTGGACATACATTTCTGGGGCCCGCGGAGGGGTGGGGGTGGAGGGGGGTAGGAGGATATAGGAGGAGGATCCTGCTTTCCAGGTAATATCCATCCCGTGTTACCTTCCAAATACTTGTGACGACATTAGATTACTGGTGAAGGCAAGGGTGACTTTAATAAGGG
>NW_004797275.1:843350-848907 GCF_000002075.1 Aplysia californica
GATCAGGGGTGTGGCTGAAAGACAGCAGTAAGAAGAAGCGACGGAGTAGCAGTAGAAAGGCTGCAGAAAGAATCAGGAGCCCAGAGGAAGGGGCAAAGGAGGTGAGGGGTGGGGGCAGAAAGAGGAAACGAAAGCAGACGACAGAACATTACTAGGCTTCTAGTTTAGCAAAAGCAAAAAAATACCACGACTCACCGGAAATGTTCAAAAGATGGATGCAAAGCAAAATGCTCAACGTATACAGAAATAGCAATGTTAGTGTCAGCAAACTTGGATCACAGCCACGACAAACCAGAGCAGGACCAGATAGCCAAGAGAAAAATAAAAGAACGCTATAAGAAACGATCGCTGAATGATCCAGACGATCGACTAGCCAAAGTTTTTATCAAGTGCATGTAAGCAGCGTGTGACCAAACACATTAGCTCCCCAAAGACTATACTATATAATACGTCAAGCAATTTACCACCAGCGTAAAAAGCTGCCGCCCAAACTACGTTCAAACAGAGGAGACATAATATAATCTTTTTTACCATATATTTTTGACATTTTATTCAAAATGCTGACCCTGAAGCAAACAGTGCTGTGAACTGTTGTGAATGCAATCAACTTATGTTTTGCGCGCTCATATGACCTTATGCAGTTGCGAGCTCCGTACAACTCTTACTGAACTAAACGGAAGAGAAGGCTTGACTGTAATAGAAAACGGCAGCTGCCCTATTCCCCTCCCCCCTCTCCCCCCTCCCCCCAAAAAATAACAACAAACATGGTTGTTGATGCTGTAGATGAAATAGTGGTCATAGCATTTTAAGAAAATGTAAAAGTCATCAGCAATGAAGACGACTTCTACGGTGATGGAATGTTCCATTTCGGCCATACTTTCTTTTATCAGCTTTACACTGTCGCCAAGGGGGCGATATGGACATTATATGCCACTATTTTACTGCATTCTGTCGGGCAAAACAGCAGGTTTATACAAAGAGATCTTGGCTCTCATTTGTTAACAATGCAAGCAAAGTGGCGTGTATTCAGTTCTGCATCCATCTGTTTGGATTTCGAATTGACGTCGCACACAGCCTTCACAGACATATTCCTAAAGACAAAGATCAAGGCATGGGGTTTTTATTTGCAGCAAAACTGGATCAGAAAAATAAAAGAAATTAGACTCAAGACTCACTACGAAGACCACGGTTCGGAGATGCAAGCGGCTAAAATACGTATTTGGAATGGGCTACCTGAAACAATCTGAGCTAGAGAACTGTTTCACTTTCTGTGCTGTGTCAACGACCCCGACAACGAGAAAGTATGTGCATTTGCAGAATTCCTTCTTCACGCAGCTGTTATTTCATTTTTGTGCTTTCCACCTGAGCTCCTGGCCAGTAAAGATTTGACATCCAGAACAACAAACTTGTGAAAGTTTCCATACACAGTTTGTACAATATTTTAGGTGCTCCTCACCAGACATTTTCCTTTTTATTCGAAAATTCAGTGACCACCAGATAACGAACCGCCGCTTGAAAATGAATGCCGTGGAAACTGGCCAGTATGCTCAACTGAGAATGAGAGATAGACTGAAACTTAAACACTGGAGCAGCGTGAAAGAGGAATATATATGAAAAAATCAAAGAAATGACCATTGGACAGTTTGTAAAGAGAATAGATTTCAAATGGTTCCATTAAAACGTTTTATCTCAGCCCATGCTGATTTTTTAAATCCCATTTTAATCATTGATATCCAACCTAAAATGATAATTATGTACCCTGTTTGAAGTTCCATTATAACTCGTCATGGTGAGCAGGTGTAACTATAACATTTAACTTAAAAAGAATGCATACACACATGCGCAATGCTCAGAGATGTGAATGATCATTTAATGCCAGTTTCGATACCCTACTTCTAGATTACAAAAGGGGACGCGTTAAGGATACAACTTTCTGCACGTAGGGCTGTAATGTCATGGAGGGGGGTGACTTGCATTGCGTCCACTTTCTCTCTCCCTATGTTTTCAAGCACAAATAGAAGAGAATAGTCAATGCCATTCTATCTTCCCTCGCCAACTCTTCTAATCTTGGCACATCCAAGTCCTGGGTGATTACCTCATCCCTGGCAGTGCTTCTGTAACTACTATACATTTTTACTTTAATTCCTCCTCAAACAAGCTAGGTGAAGTTCTCTGGTGGCGTGTCCTAAACTGAACACTGACCATGGGCAGCACACTTTCCAGAATTCGGGATCACAACACGCTGTGTAAACGCCTCAAGTTTCTGGCCGACAACTTCCCAGACAGGGAACTCTTCATCTTCTACAACCACGGAATTCGTGATGTATACACATCCACACAACTCTTCCAGTTGGGAGGGAAATTTGCCGCCCTGCTCCGTCAGAAAGGTTTCCAACGTCAAGACGTCATCGCCAACGCCTTACCGAACTCCCCTGAGCGAGTTGTCACTGAAGTGGGCATTATATTAGCGGGCTGTGTCGCAATGAACGCGCCGGTAAGACAACTGTTTCGATATTATAGTGGGGTCAAAAATTCGTGGTGCAAATTATCCTCGAATATTTCTTTAATGGGCGAATCAATGTCATCCTTACTTTGCACAGCAGTTAGTATCAATTTATCTGAACTAAATCATTTTCTTCCAGAACAATTAGGGCTAGATTTAAAAACTTTTCTTCATAAATTTACATAAAATACTTGAAATCTCTGTCACACTTAAAATAGTACTGTTCACAGCACTTCCCGCTTGTCACACACATTTTGATTACCTATATGGCCTACGTCACAGCTCATCAATGACAAGTTTTACTTGCAAAGCTTGTTACAAGAAATTATTTTTATAGTGAACTCATTTTTTCAACTAATGGTTCTCAAAACAAGCGTTCAATAAGTATAATGTCCAGATTAGAAAAACATTACGGACTTGCTATTAAAAGCAATATTGCCCCAGCTGTAAACATTTTAGAATCTGCACAAACTATGCACTCGGATTTTTCATTAGTATTTATTAAGGAGTTTCCTAGACTACAGCTTGCAGGTGTTTACAAAAATGTTGACCTGTTAAGACAACTTGATGAAAGTCATTGTGCAAAAATTGGAGAACCTATGTTCGATAGTTGAGGAGATATTTGACAATATGACGCACCACTATTTTTTTTACCGCACTATAGAACTGGACATAACTTCGTTTGTAATGGAACATTAAATAATGGCACTTTGAACGCGAAATCAAACAAGTTCGTGCAATGGTAATGGTTTAACAAGGTTTTGTTGTTGTTGCTGGGTTTTTTTTGTTGGTTGTTTTTGTTTCTTTCCTTAGCCTGTAAAGCTATCTGACTAAGTGTATTACATGTCACATACTGTGTCACAAATGTTTTTCTGGATACTGGGAGGGAGTGGGTGGGTTGGTGTTGCTGTACAATCAGTCAGAAAAGGGCATGGAAGGAGGAAGGGGAGGGGGAACGTTTGGGAATATCGTGTCTTCGGTAATAGTATAGTAGAACTCTTGCTTCTGTCGCTCAACACTAAGCTCCTTTCGAATGTTAATATTAGGCTATCGTAGTATATGTCTATAATTTATTTTCCAAGTAAAATTATTTGTCCCCGTCTCCAGCTTCTCCTCGCGGACGGCTCTGACTTCTTCGAAGTGGCCAAGAAAGCTCGCTGTCGGGCTGTAGTGGCAGATCTACAGGATAAGGGCCCAGCTTCTACACTGTTCCTGCCCTACAAAGGAGGGGCGCTCAGCAGCTCCAAACTATTCGTAGATCTGAACATTGACTCCGCCCCTGAACTGACGTCCGCCATTAATGTCTTCAGAGACGGAGATACGTGAGTGGGCACTGCATTCTTGACCCGTGTCACATTTTAGAACATTATTACGTATAACATCATGGGCAAGTCATGCACTGGTCATTATAACGAAGTCGAAAAAAACAACTCAACTTTTTCCCAGCCGTTGATGGCGATTGTCATCGAACCGTTTTTACATTATATTTGACACCTTTTCATTTCAGAACATATATAGCGCTCATACTCATATGACCTGCAGTTGCGAGCGCCGTAAAACCTCTGCAAACTAAACTAAAGAGCACATTTCCGTACGATATTTACTGAAGAACGTTGATCAAAGGCACACAAAATGTTAAGTTTTTAGTTTCCAAGGACGCCCGAGCTTTTAAAATATCCGAACTTTGACGGCCAATTTTCTCTCTAAGTTTACCTAAAAACCCAATTGCAAATATCTCGACGCCTATTGAGATATAATGGAATTACCTCGATAATGTCGAAGACGGACTTTAAATTCGGAGGTCTTGCTTCAACTCTCCAGTGTTGATAGGGGTGATGCATCTGTACAAATTCTACTAAATACTTGGATTTCATTGCTTCTTGTCCCCCCCCCCCCCTCAAGGGCAGTGCTACTGACTGAAGTGTCTTTAGGCCATTCCCAAAGGGGGATATTAATATGTTCTTATTCACAGTAGAATTGTAATTGGGCTGATTTATCAATGTCATGCTCATACTACTGTGCCGGAACAACAGAGGGGGAAATGATGCTTTTTCTTTCCTCACCCTTGCTATCGTCATATTCCCTCTCCTTCTTTTTTATGTTTTTCACAGTCTTGTGAACTGCTATTTCCGGGGTGCTTTGACTTGATAGTCGAAGCAGACTTTGTGCTGTTGAGGCTAGAGAGGTGAGCAGAGTAAGCCTGATTCCCCGTTTGGACCTCTCTTCTCTCATCCACCCCTTGGTGCTCATATGTTCTTATGCAGCTGCGAGCGCCGTAAAACCTTATTAAAATAATAAAACATTGTTTCCTGGAGTTAAGATATTTTTCTTAAAAAGTTAATCAACATTTCTTGAGACAGGAAAACCCTGCTGGAGGAACTGAGAAGCTGTGAATTGGACACGGTGTTCGAACCCTGTGAGCCTGACGACTTGGTCAAAGTGTTTACCACCTCTGGCAGCACCGGCTTCAGCAAGTTGGTATCCCAGACACATGACGTGGCCATCCACTCCTGGGAAGGTTATGTAGACTTTCTGGAGACTCAAGCACCAGTGAAAGAGTTGGGCAATTATGGCTACTACAACGATACAGCCTTGGGTAGGTGCACATTTTTCACCCCCTACCCTTATTCCTCTTCTCTCTCTCACACTCACTCAATCACTCTCTCCCTCTCTCTATCTCTCTCTCTCTCTCTCTCTCTCTCTCTCTTTCTCTCTCTCTCTCTACCCCTCCCCCCAACTCACCCGTCTTTCAGAATCACGTAAAAATTGAAAAACTAATGGAACAATTTGTTTGTACTTTAGCGTATGACAGAGCCCAGGACTGTTGGGTCTGCCTGTCTGAATGCCTGTACCTCCGGGTCACGCTGACCTCATCTCAGCCGACAAGATTTTCTGTCCCTCGGGGATTGGAGCCTCGGAGGCATGTGACTGGAACATGTGTCATAGCTACCACCCCACCACGCTCCCTTTTTCTCTCTGTTTCTCTGTCTGTCTGTTTCTCTGTCTGTCTGTCTGTCTGTCTGTCTGTCTGTCTGTCTGTCTGTCTGTCTGTCT
>NW_004797275.1:851171-851506 GCF_000002075.1 Aplysia californica
CCCCCCCCCCCCCCCCCTCAATCCCGTATATTACGTTATTCGCTTTATAATAATATGACATTTATATTGCGCAAATCCGTGGTAAAATCACTCTTCTATGCGCTTTACTTTTAAATTATTAATTATGGTATTCATGAAAAACATGCATACACATACATGTGACATAATACACGTAATTCAATACGCTATAAAAATATCGGAACTTTTCCAGAAAAACTTACTGTGTCATTTTACCACTTTAACCGCACCCGTATAATCAAAATTAGACTAGATCTACATGTCAATGTCATGTAGCCCAGATATCTACCAGTGCGAGATGACATATATCGTGCTTG
>NW_004797275.1:851606-855517 GCF_000002075.1 Aplysia californica
CGACGAAAACCCCAAACAAACACCGAATTCCCCCACCCCAATCATAAATTGTTTTCGAACCTCGATCTTCCGTAAAGAAGACTCAAATTTGTAGCCCTCAGACGAACTTTACCCATCGTCTTCCATATTCCCCAAAGAAAAATTGCAGAGAGCAGTGGAACCTAGTGGAAGCGGACGAGAAGAAAATAATTTAATTTGAAATATTAACATATAATTTGTTGGAAATAAGTGTTGACACTCTCAGTGTTTGTGTTATCGCGGTTAATGGCTTGTCGAGGATTTATGAACAATACTGTACTGTAGGTGAGTATCTTTGTTCATTTAGTTTTATGTTCATATTGTGTTCTGATTTTAGCTGGTATATTAATAATATGTGTCATGACACGATAGAATACATGCGGATAACTTTAGAACGACAGATGACGCCATTGGCCGATATTTATAGTAACTACCATCTTGTTTGACGTCATTGGGGGATTCCCACTTTGTTGTCGTTCACGGTGACAACACGACCACAAAGCACTATTGCAGTATTTTTAAAGCCTGTAGCCTACAGTGGCCTGGTGGCGGAGTGGTTAGTGCGCTTGTCTCCAAAGCAGAAAGTCAAGCTTCGAGACTCGGTTCGGCCACGGATTTTTTTTTCGTCCACCCACCTTTAATGGGTACCTGACTTCGAGTTGGGAAGTAAAGGGACGTGAAGCAAGGTGGTTGTTACTATAAATATCGGCCAATGACGTACATCTGTCGTTCTAAAGTTATCTGCATGTCGATAGAATCAGTCGCTGGTCAATTCTGTGGTATGTGCAGTTATAGGTATCATCATAAAACATGTTCATTTGTCCGTCTTTTGATGAAATATATATTTATCAATTCTGATTAGAAGTTGAGATATTTGCGAAAGAGGGAGGTGGGTGTCGTTTGATTAGCGAAAAATAACCGTCAAAGTTTGGTGACTTCCATTGCTTGAGAGTCCTTGGAAACAGAAATTCTGCATTTGTTGTGCCTTTAATAAACGTTTTTCAGTAAAAACCCATACTGTAATGTGATTTTAAATGGATATAAACGATGTTGAGTAAACCCCCCCCCCCCAACAAAAACGACGAAGAAGCGAGGGATTTGATCACGGACCAAAATTTGTGGGACTTGTATGGCGAGATGATGCTACCGAAAGAATGATTATGAAACCTTTGGCAATGTGGAGGTTTGGCGCTTTTAGTTACGTACAAATCTTTTGACTTGTTTTGTTTTGAAGTGTGGTTACTAATGAAAAAAATAAAATGCACCAACAAAGGTAGTGCACATTACGGTTGTCATAAAAAAACAAAACTGGCGTGTCTTTGCCGAAGAACATAATATAATCCATACCAAAAAGTTTATCTTTCAGGCCTACCTGCTTCTTTTTAGAGCATTCATCATTAAACGTGATAATGATAATACAGTTCGACACAGACCATCAAAATAAAATACGTTTGTTTATCAAGGTCGCGAGTCGAATTGGTCGTATGTCGAATCGGATCGTATATCGAATTGGCTGTGCGTCGAATATTGGATTGTGAGTTGAATCGATCGTATATCGAATTGGATCGTTTGTCGAATCGGACCGTACGTCTAAATCGGTCGTATTGTGCACTGGGTACTAAGTGTGGCTGTGTTTCATCCGTGTCTCCCAGGCAAGACTCTCTTCTCCGGCTACTTCAACCAGCTGGAGGAGAAAGATCCCGCCACGACAGGCCAGTTCTCAGAGGACGGCTGGTTCGACACCAACGACAACGGTTACTTTGACGGCAAGGGAAGCCTGTACGTGATTGGTCGGAATAATGACGTCATCACTTATGGGGCTTGCCTGGTGTACCCTGGTTGGCTGGAGCAGAAGATTCTGGCTCACCCAAAAGTCCGGGACGTGTGCTTGGTACCTGTAAGTGAGCGGATGATTGTGGGTGAAAGTAGAGTATAGCTCTCTCTCCTCCCCCTCTCCCGACTCATTCCAAACTGCTTGACTGATTTGCTTAAAAGGGACAAACCCAGGGTCACAGTGGGGTTGTAGCTTTGTTTTACGACAACAGGAAACAGTTTGGGATCGTCTTGATTTTTAATGGCTTAGGGTGGGGGTATTCTTTTTTTTAATAGACTAATGGAACTTCCTAGCATTTTTTTTTACAAGATAAGCCTATGCTTTAGAAGGTCCAGACGTACAGGGTGATAAAAAAAACAGTACAGTTTTTTTCTGAATACCTCGCACAAAAATTGTTCTAGAATGCTGCAATTTGGAGCAGACATATTTCATTCAAAAGGAATTTGTTTGACATAAAATCCACAAAGAAGACACTTATTTTGAAAACAGAAATGGCTTAAAGAAAATAGCAAATCAAAAACGCAAAGCTCACCAATTTTTTAATTTTATTTTGTTAAGGAAGTCGTGAAAAGATTGGCTGACCTTTTTCTTTATTTTTTCTTTGACATTTAATTTTCTATGCCTGTGACATGTAAACATTATTTAATTTATTTTACAGACTGAGAGGAAACTAACGATTTCATCCTGAAATTCCTAGAAGCAGTCTGAATGCTCTAGATGCCCACTTTTGGACACATTTTTAACGCGTCCTCCAACATGTTCTATGGCGCCCAAACGCAAGGACCTGCTAAACCATGAGTTTTTAAAGCTACATACACTGTACCTATTCAGTATGAAGTGGCTTCTGGAGACAATAGGGAGTGGTGTACCCAATAGACATCATTTTTTACCTTAACATATCCCTCAGGATGAAAATGACGTTTGAACTAAACCAAATGTCTTCGAGGAAATGATCCCGTTTTTCAAGACAATCGAGGAATCATGAGCACATTGCCTTGCTCTGATTCATGTCATCTCGGCCTAGCAAAGATCGAAATGGTACAGTCGTATGTTAAAATCTGTCATGAGAATGCAGACTGTTGAGTTGTAGGAAAGTCCAAGCTGCAGATCGTCTACAGACAGACGTCGCATAGGACTCGGCTACTGAAATCTGCACCCTGGTGACGCTTAAAGGGCTGTGCATGGTGCGTGTTGGACACCTGAAGTCGTCATTTTAAAGGACATTTTTAGTTCTCATTCGCTATAGATCCAGACTGACGGAACTTTACTACTCATGACGCCAAAGGTCTTGAGGGCACCTAAGCATTCTCTCCATGCCATCAATGTCAAGGATGGTGAGATTATGGAGAGGTAATGCTCAATACAAAAAACACTCTGCTCTTTCCTAAACGTCACCATGATTTCAGCAGGCAAACGAAATTTGAGTAAAATAAAATCTACAGACTTTTGTTGACTTGTTATACCGGGTGCCCACTACGGCTGGGATAGGCGGATCAGGCCCCGATCGCCCGATTCGATCGCCTCAAAAACAAACGTGTTTGTTTTCAGTTTCAGGCGACCGAGTCGGGCGATCGGCCATATCCAGCCGTAGTGAGCACCCCGTATTAGGCTGCAATATGGCGCGATTATTCAAACTTTCAGTGGTAGGCTTAATGCGAACTGGTGCGTCATGCTATGATGTAGGTCTTTTACGTCTCCACAAACGAATAAACCAGCGTGATAATGTCTATAATATCATATTAAATAATTCTATTATTATAACCAGGTTCCCCACCCTGTGCTGCATCAAGACATCTGCGCATGTGTACTGGCGGCCCCCGATAGCCAGCTGACCCAGGACGAGCTGAAACATTTCTGTGCACAGATTTGCTTCTCTGACGGCCACGAGGAAAAACCCCTCATCCCCACCTACTTCATGGTATATATATACAAGCGTATACATGTAATATACAGCACGAAAACGTTACGGTTTTGTTTATGTTTCTATCTGTGCGCACAAACAAAACATTCTGATCATAAAAATTATTAATATTTTAATAATTTTCTGATTATAATTTAT
>NW_004797275.1:855617-858227 GCF_000002075.1 Aplysia californica
TTTAATTAAATTTCAAAAGCTATCTTTTCTCTTAGTTTTCGTCCGTGGACTTTCATTTTTATCAAGTACAAACTTCAACATCTATGTAATGAACATATATAGCACGAAAAACGTTACGGTTTTTGTTTATGTTTTCTTCTGCATGCATGTGCAAAACATTCTAGAATTATAATGATTTATCGATTGTATAAGAATAGTGTAAATATTAGCTGCACCAAACGTGTATTCTTATGCAGTTGCGAGCGCCGTAAAACACTTACAAAACAAAAAACAAAAAAACAAACAAACGTGTATTTATTTACAGGTACATGCATTACTGTTCAGAGAATAGAAATATCGCGATTACAATTTCTGAGTCACACCCTTAGCATCATGCAAATCAAATCCCCCCCCCCCCCCCAAATCCTCTCTCTCTCTCTTTTTCTCACTCACTGTCTGTCGCTTTCCGCCACTCTTTTAGTACAGGAGGTATCTGTTTCAACAAGACGGTATCTACTGAACATCTGTCCTACCACTCATTCACTATTCACGTCTGTCTATCTTTCTGACAGACAGACAGACAGACAGACAGGCAGACAGACAGACAGACTGACAGACAGACAGACAGACAGACAGACAGACAGACAGACAGACAGGCAGACAGGCAGACAGACGAAGAACTGTTACGCCAAACAAATTGAAAATAAATATAATTTAAGAAAGAACACAGAAGGCGAAAACATGCTCAAATCTGTGACTTTCAACATTCACATCGACAATAAAATCCGCTTCGTCGTTAGTAATATTATAATTAATTACCCCCCCCAACAAAAAAGAACCAAACGGAAAAACCCCCACGTTTTCCCTCCGAAGTCCGAAGTTCTGTTTCAGTCGAGATCAAAATAATACTTGTACCACTTTAAATCAGTCGTCAGTCATTTGAATAATTACATCATCAACAGTGTATCAGCACTCCAACACTAATCTACAACAAGACCCAAGTGAAGAATTAGGAAGACTGATGAAAAGCTGTTCTTTTTCGCATCACAGTTTAGAATTTAGACGCGTAGGCCTAGGTCCCTCACTTTCATGTTTACGGTATCATCGTGTTACTGTCGCGGAGACCACGCCCCCTTCATTGCACGCATTCCTCTGTTCGTTCACCCATCGCAGGCTCGACTGTCCTCGTTTCAGATAGCTTGTTTCCTTCGCTTGCGAGCACAGGTATAAGCCGTGTGTCCAGTCCTGTGCTGATTCAGTTTCAGCGATGTGCTCTGTTCGTTAGGCTGGTGGTGTGTTGGGAGTTTTTACCGTGAAATGATTCAGTAAAGGAGCGAAGAGGATTATTTATCGTAGAATTCAAGTTTGTGATTGTTACACATTGCTTAACCAATCAAATATTTGTGTATACCTCATTTCCGTCAAGCAGTCAACATGGCAGAGAACAGTAAGTCCGGAATACTCGCCATAGCACAGAAACGACTTTCACGGACTAAAGCTAAGGTAAGTTTATTATGTCTTTTTCTGTGAATCTTTCCAGTTGCTCTGTAACTTTTGATATCTGCAACAGGGATGATCTGTATGTAGTGAGTCTAAGAGTATCTAGTAGGCCTAGTGTAGCGCCAAGACATAGATTCTAGATCTACAAATTCTAGGCTACATCTCATTCTTACAGTACACTCTGGACTCTAGGCCTAGGCCTAGGCTCTAAAATAGGCCGACACTGTTGCGCTTCGCGTCCGTAACTTGATCTACAACACCGCATGTCAATACCACCGTTCACAAAGTGTCACATTTTATTAGTTCATTAAGCTGTAAGTTACTGTAAGTATTAGATCTAGATCTAGATCTAGACCTACATCTAGATATAGATCTAGAATCTAGATCTAGAATCTAGACGTCTTGTTTGAGTTTGAAGTTGAAGCAATGAACCAATCATGACCAATGAATGTGTTTTATGTCATGATGGGCCATGCAGTCTTTTTCTTTAAAAAAAAATCTAATCTAGATTTAGATCTATATATCTAGATCTAGATCTAGATCTAGATATATAGATTTAGAATCTAGAATCTAGATTTAAATCTAGATATCTAGAATCTATATCTAGAATCTAGATTAGATCTATATCTAGATTCTAGATCTAGATCTAGATATCTAGATCTAGATCTAGATCTAGATATCTAATCTAGATCTATCTATTGGCCATCTATCTAATCTTGATCTCTCGATCTAGATAGATTTCTAGACTATTGCATGCATGGCATTTTAAATAGATCTATCTAGATTCTAGGCCTGATATAATCTTTAGGAAAAAAAATAGATCTAATCTAGATCTAGAGATCTAGATCTAGATTCTCGATCTAGATCTAGATCTAGATCTAGATCTTTTTTTTTCTTTTTACCTTGTTAAATTAGGTAAATAGATGTCTATGATGTAGATTCTATGGGGGCCTAGAAGGTGATCTTGTAGTTCTGTTTGTTTAAGTCCACGATCCATTTGTTTACATCCTGAGAAGAAATCCAGAAGTCTTGATGACCAAATAGGTAACACAAAGAACAGGGATGCTACCTTACTGCAAACATCAAATTATGGTAAAATTCAGGGGGGGCATGCCCCCTTGAACCCCCCCC
>NW_004797275.1:858327-881488 GCF_000002075.1 Aplysia californica
TCTCTCGCTTGCTCTCCCCCCCCTCTCTCTCTCTCTCACGCACACACACACACAGACACACACTCACACACACACGCACGTATAAGCAAACGCTGCATGTTTTCTTCAGATCATGGATCAGTACCCACTGACCGACACTGGAAAGACAAGTAGGAAGGAGCTGAGACGTTTGGCTGCCCACAAGTTTGGCGTACAGTGACGTGGGTGGACTCCTCTCGGAAACAATCTTATTTGTTGTAGGCCGACATTTCAAAAATTCAAAATTTCCTCTCTGTACCTCTCCCTGAAAGAATCTTAGTTGTAGGCTGACATTTCAAAAATTCAAAATTTCCTCGCTGTACCTCTCCCTGAAAGAATCGTATTTAGTAGGCCTACATTTCAAAATTCAAAATGTTCCTTCCGTACAAAACAAAATCATTTCCCACTTGTAAAATGATAAGACGCACCACATTTACTTTACACCATCCTTTCGATTCCATATTATATATATATTGACGGTGTCTCTAGTTTGTAGCAGTATTAATTTAATATTAGCGAATTAGCGCAAATAGTTTTTTATGCTCTCACAGGAAAAAAGAGGGCAAATCAGGCAAGAGTAGACCACGAACAACTTACTTAGACTTGGAGAATTTGAACAGATTAGATCTAGATCTATAGGTGATGGGGAAAGCACGTGTTTCAAATCTGGTAATCATGCTTGATGATGTAAGGTAATTAGTTAAAAGAGAGTGCTAATTCTTTCCAGGAAATGAGAGGGATACATTATGTATACAGTGAAACCTGCCTTGACGGCTACCTCTATAAGACGGCCACCTGTACAAACGGCCACTTTCCATTTCCCCCCTTGCGTTTTTTAAAAATAACTTAATTGTCTAAAACGGGCACCTGTCCAACGCGGCCGCGGCCACCATATTTTAACACACAACCCCTATCACACTAAGCAATATATCACCTCTCTCCTAGACGGCCGCCTAAGGGACTCCATTTCATTTTGTCACAAATTGTGCGTTGGCCCCTGGCGTTGTGGGCGAGCCGTCATAATCCAATCACCCGAGGGTGTTAGGTAGTCCCTCCAACCGATCATGTTGCCTTGGCCCCTCCTACTGTTGACCAATAGGTACCCGTTAACAAATTTTCAGCTGCTGGCGAGGTAAGCATGTGATCCCTCATAACCAATAGCCATAAGCCCCGCCCACAACTCATACACAAGTCGTAAGTGAGATGAGTGGTCACTGTTTACCTCGTCTACTGTAACAAAGAAACAATGGACGTCAACATGAACTTGTGACAGAAACGTCGCTCGTTCTCCGAGTGGTTGCGACCCGTGTGTTTGCTTTACCAAAGCACTCGGTCCTCCTTGTCTGACACATTTCGTTTTATTGTCACCCTTGAACAAAAGCAGCAACAAAAGAAAAAAAGAAGAAACCCCCCCCCAGCAAAAAACAACAACAATAACAACAACAATGTGGTTATCTTCGGTTACGACCTCAGAAAGGAATGGTTTGTTTTCTTCATCTTGATCAGTCGATCCTGCCTAAGACGGCCACCTGTCGGCCATCTGCTGGTGGAATTTCTAAAATCTTTATCCCTTGACCATGTATAGCAACAACAATAAAATATATCTATTTAAGTCAGACATCAAGAATAAATTCTAGTAAATATTTATTATTATAAGCACATGGTAACCATGGTAACCAAACAAACATGTGCCATATTGGATAATTTAATTAAATTTCAAAAGCTATCTTTTCTCTTAGTTTTCGTCCGTGGACTTTCATTTTTATCAAGTACAAACTTCAACATCTATGTAATGAACAAATAACACCAGATTAGTAATATTACGATTCTGAAAATAATTATGGACTCTGGAAATATGTACATGGATAAATAGTTTTAAAATCTAAAAATTCCCAACAAAAGCACTGATTGTAATTTCATTCTTTTATTATCTTCAAAAAGGGCTTTATTTCAGTATAGGTCACCTAGGGATGGACATTGTGTAAAATAATGAAGCTATTCAGATGAAAAATAAAGGAGAAGATGTAATTTAAAGTCGGAAAAATAAATATTTGAATAAAAAATAAGAAAATATTAAAAAACAAGACCCAAAGTTGCAGAAGAGTTTTTTTAAATCCATTGTTAATGACTTCTAAACATAATTGATTGAAGCGGGCGCTCAAAACTCTAAAGGAAGTGGATGTAGGTTTTAAAAATGGTAGGGAAAAAAAAGTATGGTCAAACTGGGTAAAAATGGGGAAAATCTCATTCGCAGACGGCCTTACATGGCCACTTTTCTCCTTGACAATGGGTGGCCGTCCTACACAGGTTCGGCAATATTTTTGTCTGTGTATATTTTAATCCATATTTATGACACACAGCCGAACACTCACATAGCGAAATCGGTGAGACGCGGAAATCTTTTCTTTGTGTAAGATTACTAAGAATTTTGCTGTGTACATTTTTGCAAATTTGAATACGTAGAATATTTATACATTTGGAGGTTGTAAGAGAAACAAAAAATAATTGTGGACCTGAAAATCTATTCGATATGTGCATGTTTTTCTATATTAGCATGTTTCTCTATCATGTGTGAGTTCACTAAGTGCTTGCTGCCAAAATGCAGTTTCTTCCTAAATAATCTGATAACTTGACTGCCCTACTCTATTTTTAATCTTTTAAAATTATAATAGTAGAGGGTTTTACGGCGCTCGCAACTGCATAAGGTGATATGAGCGCCAAGGGGTGGGTGTCAACAGAAGAGTCTTTACAGGGAATCAGACTTACTCTGCTCACCTCTCTAGCTTCAACAACACAAGGTCTGCTTCAACTATCAAGGCACCCCGAAAATAGCTACTTTCTCTTTCGTCTGCTTTCATCTCCACTTTCTGCCCCTACCTCCTCAGGGCTCCGGACTCTTTCTGCAGCCTTTCTACTGCTACTCCTTGGCTCCTTCTTACCTCTGTCTTTCAGCCACACCCCTGATCTTCTGGTAGGAAAGATCTACCCCTAGCCTTCTCGGACAAGGGCGAAAAATCTCGGAGGTCGCTTATGCAAGTTGCGCAAATTGGTGGTCTAAAATCGATAAGAGTAGGCTTCGGTCGCCACCCAGGCAAAATTCAAAATTTCCTACCAGCTTAAAATGTTTAATGTGTCCCTCGCACTCATATGACTTATGCAGTTGCGAGTGCCGTAAAACACTTATAGGACCTACGAAAAATGTTTTTAAAAATATCAGTCTTCAGCAATGGCACTGAACTTGATGACGAAGTGCCTTCTGATTTAGCCGTAAATGCATCTCACAGTAAAAACAGAATGAAAAAAGATTGCAGAAAATTCAGTTTGCCACGTATGTGCCTAGATCTAGTCTAGCATACTTGTCAATTTGCTCTGCATGCTGCTTACATTGCTGGTTTTGTGTTGTTAAGGTTGACAAAGCATTTGAAAATGTGAAACCTGCATCGGTGCCTTTGTTGACTCCAATGTGTCAAAAGTAAATTCCTTGCTGTTTTTTAAGTCTCGTCGGAGGTTCGACAGTGCCTTCAAAGAATGTCATTGAAGTGTGTTTAGTGTGTGAATAACATTTTTGATGCCATGTGTCGTCTGTCTGTGCAGGGGGTGTGACATTGTCAAGAGAGAAATGTAATAAATTAGGGCAATCTGTTTTGAAAATCTTCTTATTATAAGCCTATCATTTCAAATTCTCTATTAATTTTTCAATACCTTTAACAGTATTTTGTAAAAGTTAAATAAAGTGTCTGGGTGTTTTAAAGGTGCCCTTCCCTCCTCGTTTTATTTGGGGGGGGGGGCTGTTTTATTCTTGTTTTTTTGTTGTTGTTGGGTTTTTTTGTGTGTGTGGGGGGAGGGGGGATAATTTCCACCATCATACTTCACTCTTATCTGCCTTGCCCTCTCCTTCCTCATTCTTCGCCCATCCCATCCCACCCTCACTACCATCTTTTGTGTAATCATTTTCAATTTTGTTAGAAATATATTCTGTTGTAAGTTTAAGTCAAGAAGACTAGGTTTTTGTAAAAATAATGTCAGTGATGACATCATTTTGCACTGATGAAGTTCTATGACCGAAAAGTCTGCAAATTTTGTTATCCCGTTTATATTTTTGTTTTGATCCTTATTATCCCAATTTCTTCTCTAAAACAAGTTAAAAAAAATTTCTTACCGTCACAATGTGTATACATAGTACATGTATTACCAAATGTTCGACTGAGCGAGCTGGTAATTTGATGCAAGTAAGATTTCTTACTGTCTTTATTATATTATTACTATCAAGAAGTCTTCGTTTTTGTAAAAATAATGAAGTTCGACTTCCAAAAACTCAGAAAATGTTATCATCCCGTTTATAATTTTGATCCTTATTATCCCAATTTCGTCTCTAAAACATGTAAAACAGAATATCTTACCATCACAATGTGTATACATAGTACACGTATTACTGTAAATATTCGACTAAATGAGCTGGTAATTTGATGCAAGTAAGATTTGTTAACATCCTTATTACATTACAACTGTACGTGAGTGCTTATAATGCTGTAATTAACATTGACAAAGAAATTTTGAGAGACAATGGAGTCCGAGCAACTTGTTTTGAAAGGAGATTACGCTGCGTACGCTGCATGGTTTTGAATTTACAAAGATGGCGGCAGGCCCGATAAGCTCCGCCCTTTCAGCTTCAACTTGGTTGGAACTGTTGAGCGGGCGACGCAACGTTAGGGCCTCTCCCTATATAGTTACTCCAAGGTCACAAGAGTGACAAACATACAAAAGAAGTAGAGGAAAATAACAATAGTAAGGAGTAGGAAAGAAAAAGCAGCAGTTCTCTGTTGTAGATCAGGCACAGTTATGAGTGTGACATGAGTCAGCCCATTTACAATTCTACTGTGCATGAACGGGAAATGTCCCCCCTTTGGAAATGGCCTAAAGACACTCAGTCAGTGGCACTGCCCTACTCTGATCTCACGCCCCCTCCACTGACGGAACTCACCCGTCAAACACAACTGACCGAAGTTGTAAGGTGGCACCGAGTTCCCCACGTCGTAAGGATACAATAGTAACACACGATGTACTTGTTTTATTGTTTCAGTACAGGTTTTACGGCGCTCCCAACTACATAAGGTCATATGAGCGCCAGACGACTAGAGGTGTTACAAGAGAGTAACAAACTTAATAAAGAAGAAGGGGAGATAAGGACGATAGATGTTTCATAGGAAGGAAGAAGCAAACCACACGGTGTACAGATAGGGTTAACTGAATTATAGCATTAAAAGAAACAAGTACATTATTTCCAACAACACAGTTTCAGGATCTTTTTGTACTTTATTCACGACTTCAAAACATGACATCACTGAATTCTTTTTTGTTGGCTTTTTTTTTCTTTTTACAAAAATGAACAGAAGTGAATCAAAAAATTCTATACAACGAAACAAACTCAGAAACCTTACATTACAACTTGCCACCTGTCCTCACAAAGCACCAGCTGGAAGTAACCAGAAGTTGCCCCCTTTTCTTTGTGACTGACTACTCAACCTCTGAACTGTCAGTCCCGTACACCATATCTCATCCACATAACTTATGAAATAGCAATGTACATAACAGAATATATTAAACAGTATAACACAGATAGGTCGAACACAGACGACTCAAAATCACTCATCCGACAAACTGTACCTGCTGTCTCATTTTTTCTTCCTCTTTATCTTTGTAAGATATCCCTTGAACTACGAACCCCTCGACCTCGAACTACCGAGGCCTGTCTTGATGTAAATCGAACTATCCGTGTTATACTGTATGTATTTTCTTAGCTCATTTCAAGATACGGACCATGGCATACCACACTATACAAGATACATAGATTTTACCCACGTAATGGAACAGCTAGGTCTTTTAAAACTGCACATTTCATCCCCCTATAAAAGTAGGATGGGCCACCTTTTGAAGGTTTTTTTGTGTGTTCCAGATACACATTATACTATCACAAGAGCACCTGTAGGACAACAGACATCATCACATCTTTCAACCTCCCTAATTTCAATGGCAATTTGATAACAAGTTTTAAATGTTCGTGCACACCTCTCTGAGGACATATGTCCATAAAAATGTTCTCCACTTTTCCAAGTTGTATTTCTAGCCATCAAACTTACAGCATGTACAAAATAGAAAATAGAGAAAATGTTCGATTTTGAAAGAATGGAAAACTAAAATTAACTTGAAAACAAAAGGAGGGAAAATCATTTTGTTAAAGGACACACATACGAGTAACTCGGAAGTAGACAGTGTACACTGTAGCACCTGGTCGAGAAAACTTCCGTGAAAAAGGTTCAACGTATCGTTGGGATGAGATTTTATATATTATCTCACAACAGGAATTTGGTAAACTGTATGACAAAGAATGAGATGTCAGTGTGAAATGAATTTTTCATCTTCATTTTTTTAAAAAAATGGCCTGGCAAATGTATTTATCGAGTAGAGCAAGGGCATATGATGTGCAACTGGATCCGTCGAGGCTAGAGGAAGGCATCTTTCTTTGTGGGAAAAAATCTTCAGCATGCCACTTGAATAAAAAGGACAGCATCCACAACCATTTCAGCACCACACGACAAGTTGAAACTGACGACTTCCCTTCAAAATGAAAACATTTGTACCAAGGTCATGAACAAATCCCCCCTTTATGCCCTGGAGTCAACACTTTACATATTACAGCTTTTCGTTGACATGGCCTGAAATAACACATGATGTGAACTGTAACCATTTTGTTAACATGGTGAAAGTCATAAATCTGTTCCAGATCTGTTAACAACATGAAAATCGACCGCTCTGAAAGCCTCACAGACAAAATGATAACATACAAAAGGAAAAATATTTCATAGCACAGGAACACAGACCGTAGTATATACCAGGTTACTATCGTCGCATAAGGTGAGGGGAAAAATCTGGGCATTAATGCTGAAATCATGACAACGATGCTTAATGATACCCTTTATGTGAAAACCGCTACCGGTCCAACTCTTCACAGTCTTCTCTGACAAATTCCACAACCATTCTTCTCTTTCATACATTACAAAAATCATAGCTTTACTCACTGCCACCTTTTTCTTGAAGAAATCTCTGAGCAAGTTCACCTGCTTAATATGTACATAAAACTTGCACTTTTTTGTCTCTAAAATTATTCTAAAGTTTGAAATGGAACATAAAACATTGCAATTCTTTTGAAAAAAAATGTTTCGGACTTTTAAAACTGACCATGACAAGCAGCAAACAGTGACCGAAAAAACAAAAATTGATTTCCAAATTCTAGAAGACACCAAAATTCCAAGTGGTCAGCTACCCTAAAATATCTTAACTTTAAGGTATGCTGTGCGAACTTACAATTGATGAAACTTCAGGGCCTTTTTCTCACTGCAACTCTTTCAAGGCACTATACATTCTACCTTCACTGATATGCCTTACTGGAATGACCTGAGAGTCTTTTGATTTGATGGCAGCCAATTGACTCTTCCTATATCATCCTCTCTTCACATCAGACACACTGAAACTCACAACAGTCACTCATTCCTCCCTATCACACCTCACAATCTCCTTCACCACACACACAGCAGAGTCTCTTCAGATCAAAACTTTAACTTATCATACAAATGTCCTGAAGGACCTCAAATACAAAATATCATGACGCGATAGTAGTTAAGTCTGGCCAAACCAAATGAAATGTGTTGATGCTGAAAAAATGCCATGTTTTTCACCACGTCTATCGTCGGAACAAAGAGAAGCTTTTCTTGCTGGGCAGCCGTCCATCCCGGCTTGCCAGGGCCGCTTCCATGTCCTCGAACGACGGCAGTTCCGATAACGACCCGTAGGCAGCCAGGGACAACTTGCTCTTCAACATACGAGTGGCCACTCTTTGGACGTCCCGTTCTGTTATGCTAGCTGCAAAGGCATAAAGCAAAGAAAACCAAAATATAAAAGCATTCTTTTAGAGACGGCAACAAAAACAATTTTTGACTTGCTCGAGACGATCATTAGACTGTAAAGATGAATGTCCAAGTATCTAAAGGCCGAGATATGATAACCATTTAGAATGGCCAGAATTTTTGTAGAACTGTGAGTACACATAGAAAAAAAGAAGTTGGTCTTTAGGTCATAGCTTTGACATCACTACAAACAGGGCAGGGTTAGCAACCATCCAGTTATTCCTTACAGTCTTGTTGGGCTAATTCAAAATTACATAGAGTGAGGGTGACAAAACAAATATTTTTACATTTAATCAGTGCATGCACCTCACTCGCACACCCATCACTTACTTTTAACCCTTAAAACCCTGAATTCGTTTTTTTCATATCTCCCTAGAATCCTGAATTAAAATTGAGATACTAGAAAAAATTAGGTTGGTTCATTGCTTTATTTACTTTGTTAATTGTTGTTAGATTTTGCAGAAGTTTGAAAATGTTATTTATATTTGAATGCACAGTCTGGACAAAAGGTGAAAACACTGGTTTTTAGGACCAACTCTATGAGTTAAGTCTTGTGTGTGATCCCCGACTCCACTTCAGTCAAGGCATCATTAGACCCAGCCGTAGATCTAGCCTCTGGTGGCTCTAGTGATCCCCTGCCACTTCCACTATCGTCAAAATCATCATCGATATTTTGCGGAACATTGCAATCGTCTTCAGCGGTCATATTTATTGATACATCCGACTGGGAGATCATTATTGGGGTCTGGTTCAGGATAGAAAATGTCAAAAACTTTGGGGCCTTTGGTAACAAAGGTGGTTAACCTCACTTGTAAAAATGTACTAATCTATAGCAACAGAGGAAAATGTGATGAGTCACTGACCTATCTGGTCATAGTAAAACTGGGGAGTACGTCGGCCGGAACCAGCCAGCACCTGTCTGCCAATGTCTTCAAACACGACTGGACGAACCTCCAAGTTCATCATCAGCATAGACTGCAGCTGTCGTTTGGCGCGGCTCAGCTCATCCTGTTTGATGAAGAAAACCAATTCCATAAATGACTTTCATATATATATATTTGAGGAGTTTCTTTTTTTTTTTTTTACCTTTTCATATAAAAATGAGGAATTAATCAATACTATTTAAATGTCCACATCTAAATACAAACATAATTTGTTTGAGTAAATTATAAAGAGATGCACATAAAAACGCAATGACCATCATTCAGTGCAAGGAAAAGGAATGATAGAAAGATCATAGGAAACGAAAAGAGGAACCCTCCAGCGACCCACAGTACAAAGATAGAAGCTCTGGTATTATTTTTTTTCTCCCAAGAAAATCATCTTAAATGTTTCTGCTCATCAAATACGATATATTTCATTTGTTTAAACTGAGAAGTATATAAACCTTATTTATATGAGGAACCACGTCTCCTGCACCGTATATTTCAGTAATCTAAGTAAGACACCAGTACAGTCAACATCCACTATCACTTAAATAATTTGGACAAGTGAGCCTCCTAGTAACATTGCAATTACAAACACAATTTTATAAGAATGAAAAATGATGGATCAATAACAATAAGAGTTGTTTGCCCCCCCCCCCTAAAAAAAACAACAAATTTTAAAATTCAAAACAAGTTGTGTGCACGCACGCGAGCGGGAATGCACACGTGCATGCTCACTCACACACACACACACACACACACACACACACACACACACACACGGACACGACATGAACCACCTCACTCACCTGATACACCATGCTGGAAGTGAACACAAGCTCCCTGAGAATGACCTCCACAAGATCTCGCAACTGGAGATGTTGAAAAAACCCCCCCCACAAAAGTTTTAGTTTTAGTAAAAGTTTTACAGCATTTGCAACACGATAAGGTAAAAAAAGTACCGAAGATTAGAGATGTTACATGAGAGTAACAAACACAAAAGGAGGAGGAGAGAGAGGGGCGATAGTATTTTATAAGAAAGAAGAAGCAAACCACACAAGAGCACCCGCCAACCACCCACAAAACACCAAAAAATCCAAATAAGTACCCACTGATATTTCTCGAGCACCGCATACAACTGAGTTCAAAAACACTATCTAGAACAGAAAATATCTCAGTATTTTCAACAGAAATATTAATTTAAACGAGAAAAACATTTATGAGCTTCAGCAGACTTCTCCTTTCAAAAGAATACAGAACATTTTACTATGCTTTTCACTTCGCAACACCAGTACATGATCTCTCTCAAAGAACAGGCGTTCCCCCCTGGGGCAGTGCCACTGACTGTAGTGTCTTTAGGCCATTTTCATAGGGGGGATATTTCTCGTTGAAGCATAGTAGAATTGTAAATGGGTTGATTCATGTCACGCTCATAACTGTGCCTGATCGACAACAGGGAACTGCTGCTTTTTCTTTCCTGATCCTTACTATTGTCATTTTCCTCTACTTCTTTTGTATGTTTGTCACTCTCTTGTGACCTGCTATGTTGGGGTGCCTTGATAGTCGAAGTGGACCTTGTGCTGCTGAAGCTAGAGAGGTGAGCAGTCTAAGTCTGATTCCTTGTAAAGACTTCTCTGTTGACAACCACCCCTTGGCGCTCATATGACCTTATGCAGTCGCGAGCGCCGTAAAACTCTCTACTATAAAAAAACCCAAAAAACAGTCTATGCTGAGCAGTGTTTAGTACAGAAAAGTCTTTTCATCAGTTCGAACTATAAACATGGGGGTATTTAATAATCTCTGTCGTTGTTATCAATCCAGGATAGTCTCTGTCTATAACCCATATGTAACAATCTACTGCATTTGGTAAACATACATCCCCATATTTTATCTTACGGCGCTAGTGGATACTTTCGTCTACACGCGGGTCGACCCGTCGCGTTCACAAAAATAAAAAGAACTGGACTTTCATAGACTGATAAAAGAGGACATCAGCTTGTGTGTTTGTATTTTTTTTCTTTTATTGGCTGGGGAAACCACTGCATACTAAGTCTGTACTCTTTCTGGAAAAACGATAGCTCTTCACAAAAAGTCCGTTTTAGTTTCCACATTAGCCCATGATTTAAAGATAATGTATAACTAGAAACCAGCTCATCTCAAACGCTGCAACTCCTCCAGTCAAAACAAACTGAACATTCAAAACAATTTTACTTTTTAAAAAAATTAAAGAATTAAAAAGTCTATGGGGGCAAAAACCAAAAAATCTGTCCATGAGGACATCAACTGACCTTTGATGGATGAGAACTT
Source organism: Aplysia californica (assembly GCF_000002075.1). NCBI lineage: Eukaryota > Metazoa > Mollusca > Gastropoda > Aplysiida > Aplysiidae > Aplysia > Aplysia californica. Next base: position 869,540 of record NW_004797275.1, read on the forward strand.
GCATGAATGCAGAACAAGCCACTGTCTTCATAAGCGTGGTTGTAGGCTGTGGCGCTCTCAATCCAAACATACCTGAAGGAAAACCCAATAATTATATAATTACCGTGGAGTCCGCTTAAACTGAATACAGTTTAATCAGAATTGGAACTTAAATTTATTAGTTCTAACACATTCATCATTCAAATTCTCATCATGGCGGCACTAAAATAGCACTCATGTTAGATGTGCTTGTTATTTTTCAAAGATTTTCACTCTAATTGTTGACAACAAACTGATTTCAGCGCTCAAAGGTCACACAGACCATTCAGAAAGAAAGTTATAACTTTAAAACAGGTGTGCATGTCAAAAAGGAGATCATTCCTACAATGTATTAGTAGCTATATTACACTGGCACCGAACGGCGTCCCGTGGGGAAAAGGGACTGCTACTCATCATCGTCCATCAGTGTCTCATGGGTGCAAAGTACTCAAAGTCTTTTTTTGAACTTTTCTTAAAGAAACCAAAATGACTTAGGCAATAATGTGTTATGAATTTTTTAGTTTTAGTAAGAGTTTTATGGCACTCGCAATACAATAAGGTCATTTAAGAGCCGAAGAATAGATGTGTTACGAGTGAGTAACAAACACAAATAAGGATGATAGATGTTTAATAGGAAAGAAAGAGTAAACCACACCAGATCAGCACCCGCAAAAGTGTAGCCACACATAAATAAAAGTGTAGTCTTTTTTAAGTAGTTTTAGTAGAGGTTTTACTGTGCTCACAACTGCATAAGGTCATATGAGCGCCAGAAGAATAGAGGTATTACAAGAGAGTAACAAACATAAAAAAGAAGAGGGGGAGATAAGGATGATAGATATATCTTTCATTGGAAAGAAGAAGCAAACCACACTAGAGCACCCGCCAACCACCCACAAAGTGTAGCCACACACAAACAAAAGTGCAGCCACACATGAGAAGAGCCAGACAGACGAACCTGTTGAGGACGTTGAGGTAGAGGCGGGTGTACATCCCTTTCCCTGGGCCGCCCGCTGAGAAGGATCCCCCACCCCCGAGCATCATGTTGAGCACGCAGTAGGCGATGAAGTCCGGGTCTTTGTGGCTGCAGCTCTCCAGGCCCAGCACGATGTGAGCCAGCTCTGGCATGGGGGTGGGGCCCAGGCTCACGTTGGACAGGTCCTTCTCCACCTGCGGGCCAGTTGAGTTTTTGTTTTAGTAAGTGTTTTACGGCACTTGCAACACAATAAGGTCATATAAGTGCTGAAGTTTTTAAAATTTAGTAGAGGTTTTACGACGCTTGCAACTGCATAAGGTCATATGAGCACCAAAAGATTAGAGGTGTTACAAAAAAGTAACAAACACCAAAAAGATGGAGGGGAGATACAGACGATAAATTTTTTTATAGGAAAGAAGGACCAAACGACACCAGAGAACCCGCCAACCACCCAAGTTGGGTTTGTTTTGTTTTTAATAAGAAGAGTTTTACGGCTCTTGCAACACATAGAAGTGCCAAAGAATAGAGGTGTTACCTACAAAGGAAAAAAAATGATTGAGTAAAAATTAAAATGGCATATATATCTATTTTTCTAGAAATTCAGAGCTACTTGTGAAGGTGAAGTGACAGCAATTGTACTTCTTTGACGAAAGAGTTAAATGTCACACTGGATAGGATATTAACAGGTAACTTTGAGGGCTGAGCACTTGGCATAGAAGAAAGAGTGGGGAAGTGGAATCAACCGTATTTCATCAAAAATAAATAATAATAATAAATTGCATTCATATAGCGCATTTCCATAAAGAAGTGCTCAATGCGCTGTACAATAATACAAAGAACATATGCAGCGCACGGCTCCTATTGTAATCCTCTTTCTCTCTCTCACACACTCTGTCTCTCTCTTCCTCACTCTCTCTCTATCTCTCTCCCTTTCCAGTACATCCTTGAGTAATCACAATCCCACAAAGCTTACCCACACACCCTCATACACATTGATGACATCACAGTCATATATTGTTACAGAACAGAACAGCATGAATCACCTGTCTTTGCCCACTGAGAACCCAACCCACATCCTTTGCTTGTTAAACGAGGAGCTTAACCACTACACCGCAGACAGGCGTCACTCACTGGCACATAGCCACTTCACAAAATGTCCCCCCTCTCGCCAACCCTCTCACCCTTTTCCCAAATGGGAATCAAACCCGCATCCTTTACATGTAAGATGGGAAGCTCTACGCAGCAGACAGCAGCCCCTCACCTGCAGAGAGCCACTTCATAAAATGTCAACAATCCCCCCTCTCCCCCCCCCCAAGGAGCTCAGCCACTACACCACAGACAGCAGTCCCTCACCTGCAGAGATCCGCCCGTGTACTGAGACACACAGGTGCTCCCCAGCTCCGTCTGCCCCCACACCTGGCCCTCGGGCACCCACAGCGGCTTCTTCTCCTCCACAAAATACTTCTGAGCACACTCCACAAATGCCTCGTGATCCACACCGACCCCCGCAACCACCATTTTCGACGGGTGGTGCCTCTCTTTCATGAAGGCGTACAGAGCTTTCTGTGTGATCAGGTCAATGTTCACTTCGGGGCAAATACGGGGAAGGCCTAAAGTGTTGCCCTTGTAGGCTGCCTGTGATGGATGAAAATCGTCAGTCATTTAGGAGAATTCTCAACCGAAGATGAAATGAACTTTGAAATTTGTGGTCACCAAAGCATCCTTCAGAAGACATGCATCTTAAAAAACCTTTTTTATGATATGTTTTAGACCAGGTCTCTAGCATCTAATGTTGTATATAACTCTGACATATCATCCTATTCTGAGGCAACGATATGGTGATACATATGCAAGATATCTAAAACTCTACGACACTTAGAACTAACTCATCTTAGAAGCTACCTGTGCAATTTACACCTACTGGAAGATTTTCAAAGCAAAATAACCATCTCTATTGGACAGTTGAAAACCAACTTAAGGATCAACAACTACCAAGCTCAGAGCACAAAGATAAACAATGATCTTCTTCTATGCTGTGACTAATGGGTAAAATATGGTGGCGTCGGTGGCCTAGTGGTTAGGCTCTCGGACTCGCAACTGCAAGGTCGTGGGTTCGAATCCCGTCAGGGGCCCGACGTTGTGTCCTCGGGAAAGGCACTTTACACGTATTTTACTCACTTCACCCAGATGGGAATGGGTACCCGGCTATAGACAGCGAAAGATCTTGTCAGTTTGTTAGTGTTTGAGCCCTTAATCAGCTGCTTGCAGTGTATGCTTCCCTGGAAGCTGAGAATGTTTCGGAGTGTTCTATGGTCTGCTGGAGTAATAATATAGTGTAAAGCGCATAGAGCCTGCTGTTGAGCGGGGATATGCGCTATACAAAAGCTATTTATTATTATTATTTTTATTATTATATAGCATATCTATACACATTAAAATAACACCATCTACATTTTGTTTCAAAGTTCCCCCTGATGTTCATTTAGTAGACATGTGTAACAAGCTGATAATGACAGAGAAATTGTATTCAGAATCTTGACATTAAAAAAAAGAAGAAGACCTATTTTTTCCAAACCTTAATCATTACGGATGAGATTTCCTAAAATAACGAAGAGTTAGTGAGATTTCCAGGACTAGCAGAATTTCTTATCTTCCCATAATATGCATCACATAAATGTATCAGTCTACAAACTTCATTAATAACACAACTTTCATACTCATAATGTCTAAGCATTTTGAATAAATCAAAAAGTACTGTGACATAAACTAAGGCCAAACAGCACAGAATGTAATAGACTACCCAAATGACCCAAAATAAATGTGTTACAACGGGCTGGAATCAGGTGGTCTTCGATATTTGATTCCTTGGATTTCATTTTTTTGACTAGCGCCTGATTTCACCACGATGCCTCACATATCTCAAGTCACAGTGATGACTAACAGTCATGTGATCAAAGCAGAAACGACATCACAAAACACCCCTGGCCCTCCCCCAACATCCTCATTTGCAATCTTGGACACTCAAGGTCACTCACTGTGACGTAGCTTGTACACCACTGTTAAGTCATCATATGTGTCGCAGCGTGGTGTAATCAGGCGCTCGACAATTTTCGGGCACGTGGAGATATTGGTATCATCTTAAAACTTGTTCAGTTGTCTTGCTATAATATGTGAAAAAAATGCCTATCTATCTTGAATAGAGGTCAAAATATTTGAGATAGAAGAAGGTGAGGTAGCCTGATTTCAAAGGTAGAATTAGCGAGGAAATGGCTGCCAAAGTTTGGTTATTTCCATAACTTAGGAGTCCGTGGAATTGGAAAACTTACATTTTTGTGCCTTTAATAAACCTTTTCAGTAAAAATCCACCCAGAAATGTGTTCATAGCTGGACAACAGTGGTGTTACACCAAAAAACAAAAATTCGATAAAAATTGCCAATACCAGTTTCTCCAATTTCATTATTCTGACGAGCGCCTGATTCCACCACATCGCGACACATTATTATACTTGTCAGACACGTAAGAAAGGAAGACTAAAGATGACATGGCGGCGAGCGGTACAAGCGGAAATGGAAAAAGCAGGAACATCATGGAAACAGCTAGAAAAGTATCACAGGACAGGCTTCGCCGGAGAAATGTAGTAGATGGTCTATGCTCCACTGGGAGCTAAAAGGGCAAGAGAGAGAGAGAGAGACAGCACTTACAGCATGGACCATTTCCATTAGGAGCTGCTCTGGGTTTGGGTCCATGTTCATTGCCTCAATCTCAAACCTTATGGCTTGGCGGGCGTCTTCCAGCTGAGGAAGATGAAGCGTGTTAAGGTCATCAAGGTGTTAGGAAAATAAGTGAGGTGTGCACCAAACTTTATTGGGGTTTTTCTTCGGGTTTTTTTTTATCCAACCTTTACAATATTATCTATTTTCCTGTAAGTCCTCCTCCCATATCACCCACCGTCTTTAGTCTATTCACATGTAAATAGCACTCCACTCACATTGCAATTTTGGAGAAAAAAATATATAATATCTACAATATATAGAAACATTCGGGAACTAATTCACCTGGAGAGAAAGCAACACTGTGGTTTTAAAGAAAAAATCTTTGTCTCCAAATTTGTTTTCAGAAACACAGCCAAGTGCATTACATCTATTTTACAAAGAAACGACTCAATAACAAAATAAAGATTAAAAGAAAAAAACACAATCCGTTAGAATCAAAAGATGTATAAAAAATAGAAAGAGCCTTCAATTAAGGTAAACATAATAAGTATTCTTATAATAGTATGAAAAACAAACCAATTGACTGGTCATTTCTAGACAGAAAACTCCCTTCTTGACATGCAAAGAGTAGCGCAAATTCTTTTAGTTTTAGTAAGAGTTTTACGGCACTTGCAACACAGTAAGGTCATATAAGTGCCGAAGACTAGAGGTGTTACAAGAGAGTAGCAAAATTAAAAAAGGAGAGATCAGGACGATAGATGTTCGATAGGAAAGAAGGAGCAAACCACACCAGAGCACCCACCAACCACAGCTACGACCACAAGTCTGACCTGGTGTTCTGGGAACTCTGGTCGGAGCACCACATCGGAGAGGACGTTCATCACTCTCTGCAGACCGTCAGTCCGGGTAGAGGCGGCGTAGACCAAGGTGTCCCTGTGGGGGGGGAGTAAAGAGAGGACGAGAGCAAAATAACCATCAATTCAATTAGTTTAAACAATGACATTAGAGCGCATATTGGAGACTTTTCAAAGTTTTACTAAGGTTTTATGGCGCTCGAAACTACATAATGATATTAGAGACTTGAACCAGGGAGACTCAAATTAAGCTCCACAATTAAAACTTGAGGAGCTTAAGTTACAAAGCCAGTCACACTGATCAAATTAAAAATTTTAGTACACGAAAGTAAAAAAAAATACACTTGGCATGGAAAGCGTAAAACGTACACATAAACTGATCACTGGACAAAAGAGAAGGCGCTGTTCAGAATGGCAATTAAAATGACAAAGTATTGTTGGGAGACAAATAATACACTCTTCTTTTTACCTTGACCCTTGGCAATCACAGATGCCTCCAACCTTCTCGAGTTCTTGTAAGATCTTGTCTCTGTCTTCCCAATTTGTGGTTTTCTAAAATTAAAAAAAAAGACCAGTAGACCAGCGAATCAAAGAAATGTAAATAAAAACAAGTCTTGCACTAAAACCATTCAGTCTTTTAAGACAGACACTATTATTTGCCAATACACCTCAACCCGAAGACTTAACATCTCATCTCAGATATTTCTTTTTTTTGTTTTTTTGTAAGAGTTTTACGGCACTTGCAACACAATAAGGTCATATAAGTGCCAAAGATTAGATGTGTTACAAGAGAGTAACAAACACAAAAAAGAAGGAGGAGAGATCAGGACAATAGATGTTTGATAGGAAAGACGGAGCAAACCACACCAGAGCACCCGCCAACCACCCACTCAGATATTTCTGTTGTGGAGATAGAAAAGTATACTAACAAGGAGACCACAAGGAGAATGTGCTGGAAAAGACAGCTGAAAACGACTACAAACAGTAAGCTGGTGCTAAAAGTTAATTCATCATTTCGCTGCAATTACTAAAACATGCCCTGTACCTCAAGAAAATAGAACCCTTTACCCTGAGAGCGCTAACACAATCGGGTGTGAGCTGCCCAGAAATGGCCAGTCAAAGTCACGGGTGGGAGAACAGAATAGGTCAAACTTCTACTTTTGTTGAATCCTCCTTTGTGCACAAAGGCTATTCACCCCAGTGACCCAGATAACGTTCAGACAAGCACCTTAAACAACAAAGCTGATATTCCCAAAACAAAAGAAAGAAACTTCTCAAATACAGTCAAACCTGCTACTAACGGCCACCTGTATAAGACAAGTCACCTGTACAAATGGCCACTTCCAATTTCCTCCCTTGCACTTAAAAAAAAAAACATGACCTGTGTAGGACGTCTGCCTAAGATAGCCACTTTTCTCTTCGACAATAAGTGGCTGTCATAGACAATTTCGACTGTATATGATCAATAATCACTATTCAAACTGACTTGGACAACTAGTATGATTTTTTTACAAATCCCATTCAAAAATCATCCCAAAGAAGTAGATCTACGGTCAACAATGTTTAACTCTAAAGGTCTTGTGATAAATTCCTGCATGTGGTTGAATAATGCATCTAATATTACATGTTTATCACTATCAGCTTTACTTTTCTTTTCATATTTGATTTTAAGGAGAGTTATTATACAAAATTCAACTTCTATGTATATCTGCATGTGTTTTTACTGTCCATTTCAGCCAAGAAAAATTTTCCTCTAGGAGAATAAAGTATTATCTTATCTTCTTCATTACATACTAAAGTAATCTATACCAGCTCAATTTGCAGGATAATGCACATCAAAAACATAAACATCTCACCCCAAACGACATTTTCTCCAAGAAATGAGTAATTCCGCTGGGATATGCAGATTCATACCTCGACCCTGAGTCAACAAGAACTGCAAACAAAAAAGACACAAACAGAACAACATTGGCTTGAGAACACGACTATATCTTTTATAATAGTGTTGGCAGTTTGTATGTAACTGTGAAATAAGAGCACACAAGTAAAAAATTTCTTGACATGTATACTCATGATTATAAAATTACACACCTATTTATATTGTCCCCTATGCCTTGTGACAACAGAAACTAGTTAGTTTTGTTACATGAGAAACAAACATAAAAAAAAAAAGTTTCAGATAATACCTTCAGTTAGTTAAAACAGATCTTGACATCTCAAAAACCCGATTGAAACAAGACATCAAAGCTCTCTGTTTAACCTTCTCAAGTCTTTGCATGCGCATCTATAACTTGGGTATCTAACTGAATCTGAAAGCTCATCACTGCAAACTAAGGTTCCAACATGCTTTCTTTGATGTCAATCAAAATTGGGTAAAAAATAATACGGGATTAACAGCACACATCTCAGATATAAAAAAGACCTATTTTCATCATCACTCATCACTTTCATGCATCACTATGAAACAAGGCCCAACAGAAAAGTACGTTGTTTTTTTGTTTTAGTATTTATTTTACAGCACTAGCAACACAATTAGGTCATATAAGTGCCAAAGATAAGATGTACTACAAGAGAGTAACAAACATATGACAGATGTTTAATATGAAAAACGGGGCATTGCATCAAATTCTTTTTGTTAACCCCCTTTCCCAATCAGATAGAAAAATCCATGATAGGCCCTACTTGAAAATATTTAGACATAGAGAGACACAATTCTTCAAAGATAACAGCAGGCCTATATCAGAATAAGAAATTGAAAGATGCAAAAGTACATTACCACCAACAGTGCAAAACTGTCCAAATTTATTCTCAGAAGCAATGCGAAGTCCATTGTCGAGAGTTGTCACATGTGTGTCATACACATGACTTGTCACTGAGGCATACTTTGGAAGCGGCAGGCCTGGAATTTTCTCCGAAAGAGAAACATTTGTGATGCTTGGTTCTAAACTCCCAGGATTTGTACTGCTTAAACTGCGTCTGCAATGAAAAACAAGTGTAAGTGTTCCACAGGGCTCGCAACTCCATAACTCAAATGAACGCGCGGTGTTGCAGCCAGTTTCATTGACAGTAAATTGAGTTGCTATTTTGGTTCATTTATCCCTTTAAAAAAAAATTTAATATTGCCAAACATTTTGACTCCTTCACAAACCAAATGAGTTCTACTTCTTATCTACATTCTACTTTCTGAAGATGTACATAGAGGTCTAAGGCCTCCACTTGCTGGGTTTGCCTGTTCTCAAGCATTTTCCAACATAACAGAAATAGTGTGAAACCATATGATAACACACTGGCTATTTGTCATTGAAACTTGGAGGGTTAACTCACTCCCAACTATTCTCGCCACTGTAGCGATCTATTATAATTCATGCTTCCCGGCTGTTCTCGCCACCGTGGCGATCCCAACTTCAAATTTTTTTCTCCTCCTGAGGGATCGCCACTGTGGTGAGCACGGTCCAGTCATTTCCATTTAATTTGATCCAAATTTCATTTCGCTCGGCCCGAGGGTAGAAATTTTTTGAATTTATCAGCTGACCTACCCTCGACTGTCCAAAACGGCGAGCTAGTCGTTCCAGGCCGAAGCGTAGTGCAGCCAAAACAAGAGCAAATATCTTTGAACAGTTCGAAAATTGTGCTGTTTTGGGAAATCTATTATCTATCCTCATGGGTAATATAATGTTTTCTAATTCAACTAGATTCTCCAGCAGATATATTCTACCATATATAAGAAAATGTGTCAAATTGATGAAAAAAAAGTACACAAGATAAACACATTCTGCTTGTTTTGAAACACATTTCATTGTATACTTTCAACACAGCAAACAACAAGTGTGTATCTTGAATACATTTGTCACACTGATTTTTTAAAACACCCCCGAAATTGTGGTGGTTGGGGCCAATCCGCCCAAAAAAGTGCAGTTGTGAGTGAGTCAAATGAATCTGACCTCCAACACCTGATAGAACAAAATTGTGAAAGGGGGTGGGGGGGGAGAGAAGGCTAAATTCGCAAAAATTTAAGGTTTGTTGATAGTTTTTAGTGCCAAAATTGTTCTCAACACATTAATAGACATTAAAATAGAGGGAAGTGCCGATTTGCAATGCCGCGTTGCGATTAGCGCCAGTGCTGAATATGATGCTGCGTTGCGACTAGCGCCAGTGCTAAATAAAACGCCCTGTGTTATATCAAGCTTAATCTACCTTCCGTTGTTGGAAGTTCTGATGGCCGAACGGACAGCGCGTCTGCGTTTGAAGCCAAACCATTATTTTATGAGCGTGGGTTCGATCCTGTTCCATCAAGAAATACAGCTTTTATATAGATCTAGTTGCACCGTCTTGTTATTGTTATCCAAGCGTATTTCGACTTACTAGCTCAAACTCAAATGATTATGAGAGAGGAACAAGACTACGTATGCAAACAATGTCAGAAACAATTGTTAGATCTAATATAGATCTAGATCTACCCAACATAGATCGGAAAGACAACGTCATAAAAGAGTCAAATCCTAGGAGGTTTTCAAAAAACTGAAAAGGCTTCCAAAATTCAGGCAGAACTAGAATATTATTATAAGGATGGCTACTAAACCTAGATTCTAGTACTGGCGTTTCAAATAGCACGGGAGCTATTCAGAACGCGGCGTTTCAAATAGCACGGGAGCTATTCAGAACGCGGCGTTTCAAATAGCACGGGAGCTATTCAGAACGCGGCGTTGCAAATAGCGCCTGCCTTAAAATAGTGCTCAAAAATAGTCTTAAACGTGTCTTTTCACCCTGGCAACTCAGTCAGCTTTTTTACTTGACATCCGGGACCGGGACAGCAGCACTGCAGTATTACTGTAAAGTAACGTACAGGCTACAAAACCCCGGCAAGTAGGCTATAACATGTGGTTGTTGTACATTGAGTTTGAGTCTAATAATAAAGGGAGTGTATATATACAGACACGGTAACCGGGAACAAAGTCACAAAGTATACAAACCTGGTAGGGGAACTCTTTTGTGATTTCAGAAAGTTTCAGCACCCTCTTGGCTCAGGGTAGACCTAGATTCTAGGTTCTTCTAGATCTATAGCCTAGGTCTAGATCTAGACAGACAGTGAGACAGACATAAAAGTCATTGTCTAGTTTCGAGGTTAGCCTAGATCTAGATCTAAATGAAGATTGTGGATGTCTTTTCGATGAACGATCGTTTTTCCTCCATTTTTGGAGTTGGAGGAATCACAATTTGAAGAAAAGAACAATGTCATTATGATTTCAATCCAGCAGTCACCCTCTCTCTACTCTGTCTCTGTGTATCGCTTGCATTCTCTTTTTTTTTTTTTTGTCTCTGTCTTTCTTTCTCCCCACCTATTTCCCACTCTATCTTTCTCTTGTTCCCTCCTGTCAACTGGGGCATGTAATACATTTTGCTAGCGGAAGTGGCTATCCTCACCCAGGGTGAGAATAAAACTACGATCTACCTCTCACCCCGGGTGAGACTTGCCAGCGTTGGTTGTTCTCACTCGGTGTGAAACAAGACCAGTTTTTCCTCATTTCGGAATACTGTCTATCGGTGTGGATGTTCAAAGTGATAAAAAAGCCAAGAAAAAATTACATTATAGTAAGCTAATTTGATAGTCTACAAAGGTGCTATGTCACTTTTCGAATCGAGCCGAACTACGTGGGTCGCCATTTTGTTTTGCCCAAAAGTTCTCGCGCTACTCCTCTATCCCTCTTTCTCTCTCTCTTCTCTCCACTACCCACAGACAAAATTGCACGCTTTCAGGTTCTATATTTAATGGAACGTTTGTTCACGGCACAGAATTCTGCAATTCTGTTCAGTGTAGAATTCTGTGGTTCAGGGTGAATGCTACACTGGTTGGCCTAACGGTGAACGCACACCGGGTGAGAATAGCCAAAAGACTCGCCTGCGCTATTCTCACCCGGGGTGAGAATAGAGGTGGCCTTTGCTAGCACTTCCCTCTGTTCTCTCTTTTCTTCTCTCTCTCTCTCACGCACGCACACACACTACAGGGTCTGGGCGCTGAAACTTTCCGACATCACAAAAGAGTTGCCCTATCGGGTCTGTATACTTCGTGACTTTGTTCTTGGTTACCGGGTCTGCATACACTTTGAATAATAAATTATAATTTAGATAATAAAGGCACCTAAACTAGAGTGCACTTTGGTACAACTTAAGAATCTGGGTCCCGTCTGTTTAAACTAGGCATCATCCACACAGAGTACTGGATATCGATACTGACAAAAATATTCGGTATCGATGTTCTATCATCAGTCTGGTAGATCTAGATCCAGCCTACAAAATGAGCATTAAAAATTCACTAGTTATTAACAAGGGAAGGGGGGTTTCAGGGGGGGCAAATAAAAACATGGAGACGGGGGGGGGGGGTCAGGGGGGCAT
>NW_004797275.1:881588-884311 GCF_000002075.1 Aplysia californica
GGGGGGGGATCAGGGGGGCATGCCCCCCTGAATTTGAACATAATTTGATGTTTTGCCATTAGCCTATCTAGGTTTGATAGGCTATCTCTCCACATCGGCACACTCATCAAAAAGTAATCATTTAGAACCAGAAGTAATCGTCGGTGGGGTCAAAACTAAATATCCCCAGGCCCACCAAGCGGAACCCATTCTTAAAGTACCTCCACTTTTACCATTTTATTTTATAATCTTTTCATTTCTTTTGAAATGCATTATTTAGGTTTAGATCTAGATCTAGACTAAATCTAGATCTGGATCTGGATCTAGATTCTAGATCTAGAATCTAGATTCTAGTCCGTCAGAGAGAGTGACTGTGACGGCGCATAATAGGCTTCTATTCATCTATTGTAAATTAAATAAATTATTTCATCATGAATTTCATGGCATCATTAACATTGTGCGATGCGACAATGCGAGAACAAAAATAATTAAAGGGAACAACTCGCATGTTGGAAAAACAAAACGGTTGTATAGGAATCTATTCGTCGAGAGCCGCAGTTGACTGTATCAGAACTGGTTTTTGAGAAGTTTACCTTGAAGCTTTGCTCAGTCTTTGACCTCTCAAGCAGGCAACACGGTTTACCAAGCGGGCAGCCATTTTGCTGAAAATATAACTCTTATGGGTCAAGAGAGTGGATAAAAGCGTTTCCATCTTCTTTCCTGGAGTCAGAAAAAGCACACGAAAAACCCTGGAAAAACCAGAGAAGTTATGTAAAACGAAAAAAGAAACGCGACAATGCGAGAACAAAAATAATTAAATGGAACAACTCGCATACGAATCCATGCATGCTGAAAATTGGAAATCTTCCAATTTAGAGAATTTCATTGATTCTGTTTTTGGCAGACTGTAGATCTATGGAGCTTCGGTAATCATAATTAATCCGATTTTCAAATGAAAAGTAAAAAGCATCTTCTCCCTGAAAAATATAGCATTACATTGGACATACGATTCAAATTCATATTATAATATCAACTTTTAAACTAACTTGAATTCATAAAAATCCCAAACTTGCACTCAACAATCTAAGTTTTAAAACTAAAACATAGGCCAAGTAATGCCGTTGTTCGCACACAGACGCACACCGGGTTTTTGTTTGTTTGTTTGTTTGTTTGTTTTTTTACCCGGTAAGGGTGTGGGGTGGGGGGGGGGGTGTCTAGAGATACTTCTCTCATTTAAAAGGTCCCGGGTTTGAAACCTGACACTGACAGCTACGGACCATTTTTTACTTGAAAAAAATTTCTTCTGTCACCTTTTCTGCTCTCTAATCACGTTCAGTCATTTGCTTTCGTCTCCATTCTCTGCTCCCCCTCCCCCCCCCCCCTTTCTTCCTCTGCTTCTGACTCTTTCTGCATCCTCTACTGCTACTCCGTGGCTCCTTCATTCTTACTGCTGCCTTTGAGCTGCACCCAAGGACTTTACAACAAAAAACCCCTTGGCTACACCCCTGATCTTAAATGAAGGTAAGATCTAACACCTAACCTGTTTGGATATATAAGTGCGAATAATCTCTGAGGTCCCGTGTGCAAGTTGCGCACGTTGAATATCCCTCGGTAGTCCTTAAAAAAAAAGGGGGGGGGGGGGCTACACCTGAAGGCTATCTCGCTTATTTCAGGACCAAATTTTACCAACTTTCACACACATAACATGCATAGTAAGGAGTCTTAAAGTTTGCAATCAAATCTGAGAAAAAATTAGTTTCCATGGATACGGCGGCCATATTGGATTTTGTTGACATGTCTCACGTAATGAATACTGACTTATTGCTCATGGAAATTAATTGTTTTTTGCATACGTATTAACAAACATTAGATCTATACATTTATCTGTTGTTTTTTTCCTGAACGAATTAGAACATTTTTAATGGGGTTTCTTTTTCCGGAGGTAGCATCCAAGTTTGCAAAAAATCCGTGAAAATCCACACTCCAGACACCACCAACACAAATTTATTCGATCTATAATATATAAAAAATTCAACCGACACATTTTTAGAATTACATGTACATCTTCTCTTCATTCTGTGAAAATGTTATGAAGATTGGATGAAAAATGGTGGAGTTATTTTTTAAAAAGTATAGAGAAAAGTCGCGTTTTGAGAAAACGGCCGATAAAGAAAAAGAAAATAATATTGACTTTATGAAGAAATGGTGGTGACAAACTTGCCCAGTATGGGAAAAAATAGGGTTTTTGGGGGGTTCTTATACGATGAAATAGTTGTAGGAGAGGCTGAGGAAGCTAAAAGTGCTTACAATTCAAATTCCATAATTTTGAGCCGAAACGGGACTTTTGGGGTGTACCCCCCCCCCCCCTTAAATCGAAAAGAGTAGACTTCGGCCGCCACCCCGGCAAAATTCAAAATTCAATCCTACCATACTGAACTTGCTTATGTGTCCCGCATGCTCATATGACCTCATGCAGTTGCGAATATCGTAAAACACTTTTTTTTAAAACACAACAAAAGACAAACAAAAAGTAATTTTTCTTTTTCTTCTTTCTTTTTGAGTGTGTTTTTTTTTTTTTTTTGGGGGGGGGGGGGGGGACTCAAAATGACATATAACATCTTATAGAACAAAAAATATTTGATTTCTTATTGGTCATGCTTGTACAAAAATCATTTAGATTCTACATCTATCCATAATTAGATCTACATTAAATATTTGCTTAACTTCCTGCTGAGTAGGCCCAT
>NW_004797275.1:884504-892396 GCF_000002075.1 Aplysia californica
GACATATAACATCTTATAGAACAAAAAATATTTGATTTCTTATTGGTCATGCTTGTACAAAAATCATTTAGATTCTACATCTATCCATAATTACATTAAATATTTGCTTAAGTTAATGAACAGCAAGAACATTTAATTCGAGTTTACAGAGATCGATCTCGTCGTTATACTTTTGGAGATGAAATAATTTTTCAAAAGACCACTGGTAATATTTTGTGGAGATAGACTAATTATTCCAATACTACTGGTCAAATTATGTGGAGAGAGACTAATTATTCTAATTATTCCTTTAATAAAAAATATCACACCTTAAAAATTGATGGACATGTGTTTACGTAAAATGTAGTATTATGAATATTAATATATTAGTATTAGCTTATGTCAACGTATATTATGCTTAAAACTTTATATGAGAAAAAATTCATACTATGAGCCTGGCAATGCGTTCGCTCAAAATGTAGAATGCAATAACAACTTACGAAATTTCAATTGACATTGAAAACTTAATAGCTAGAAACATTCAATAAAACATGTGTTCTCTTACATTAGAAACCCTTTCCGTTCTGTATCTGTCTCTGTCTCTGTCCGCTTTATTACGACCTGACCTGGTGTTAAGGCAAGCTTCTCTGACATTTTGTGTTACTTCTTGCAAAAAATTTCGACTGTCGATTTCGACCAAGTTATTAATATTGATTTTGTTTTCCAGTCTACCACATAGATTGCCCTTTGTTTTCGTCGTCCACCTCTTTTCTTTCTTTTGGTTTTTCCCCCCCCTTTACCGGTACATTGACACCCAGTACAAGTATATTGAGCTGGAAACGGCTCTGAGAACGGTTTTCAGGTGACACTCAGGAGAAAAACTTCCTTTGTTGTTGACGTCCGTGCATTAACGAAGAGTAGACCCCAGAAGGAGGAAAAATATGTCCACTAGAAAAATACCAAGCCCAATCATGGTGAAATAAAAACTGATAAAAATTGTGTAGAAAACACTGACTGGCGTTTAAAAAAAAACAAATCTTACATCACCATATGCACTGTCAAATAGCGAAAACACTGATATAAAAATATATATCAATATATTATGAATAACTTTAAATGCACTGGAAATCAAGAGAGATGCTGTAGCAGCCTGTGTGTGTGTGTGTGTGTGTGTGTGTGTGTGTGTGTGTGTGTGTGTGTGTGTGTGTGTGTGTGTGTGTGTGTGTGTGTGTGTGTGTATGTGTACGCAGTGAAACACCAAACCAATATGCCAAGATCTGGACAATAAATATGTATCTTATCTTATCCTCCTCCCACTTCACCTCTTACCTTTCCTCTCTTTCCTCCATCTCCTCCCTCTCCTCTTTTTCATTATCAACGGGAAACGTCTGAGGTGCACCGAGTGCATGGTGATATTACAGCTGCCCTGGCCAAACTGTTCGAAGTTGAATAACCTATAATCCCGTAACAAAGCTTTATCTAAGAAACAGTATCCCCATACCCATAATGTCAATATGATTAAAAGCTTCTTTGAGGGCAAATCGAATCCATCGGCGTATGGATGCCGGAGGGCTTCGTGACGACGACATTATTTAAAAGAGTGACGAATAATTATGATAAAACACCCAAGGCAATTTTACTCCCTTGGAATACTATATTAAAATGGAATGCGAAACCCAACACACAATTTTCTTCGTCAGAGATGAAGGAGTTGGGTTGGTTAGATCATATCTTTATATTATTGTAAAGGTGACAATCTCAAAGATGGCAGATCTTGAAAAGCTAGAGATATATTGAGCCCAAGACTAAATAACCTTTCTGACATTATAGTATTATACCATCGTGCTTATCGGGCGCTTAGTAAAACGGTTGCTCCTTTTCTCATCTGGCAACCTGAGTTCGGAAAATATTTGAAATCATCGTCTTGTGCTGGATCGAGGGAAAAGCAGAACAGCCGAGATACGTTGAAGACAGAACAGCCGAGATACGTTGAAGACAGAACAGCCGAGATACGTTGAAGAAGCAAAGAAATTATGTTCGGCCAAAGAGTTTAACCGTCAACGCATTATATTGTTATTGACATCTCTATCAAATGAAACTTGGATACGTTAATAATCTTTGGAAAATGATTGCCGTTCTTATGTTTTGCATCTTAAATGTGTCTATGAGACCAACACACGCTCTTTCTTTCTTGCTACAGCCTACATTTACGAATAGGGCTCAAAAAGAGGACCCTAGGGGACAAATGATCATGCATGATAAAAACTTCCCTGCAGGCACCAAGAGAAATGCTAGTATATCTGATCTGTTTTCAAAGAAAGACAAACCAGACAAAATTTGGGATAGACTGCTGAAACAATTTGGACACACACAGACATTACAGAGAGAAGTGGACACGCTGAAAATCTCAAAACGGACTGAGTCAGAAAAAAATGCGATTCATTTTCAAGATAGACAACGACGGCAAGCTATTTCTGACAATTCGTCCTCAACGAACAAACACATTCTGATTAAAGAAGCTCAGACACTGGCCATTGGAGAGTTAGACTGGAAAAGTTTGACAAACAACAGTTGGAATGGCTTTGCAAATACTTCCTTCAACACGTCCTCAAACATTTCCTCCAACATTTCCTCAAACATTTCCTCAAATACTTCCTCAAACACTTCCCCAAACATTTCCTCAAACATGTCCTCAAACATTTCCTCAAACACTTCCTCAAACATTTCCTCAAACATTTCCTCAAACACTTCCTCAAACATTTCCTCAAACACTTCCTCAAACACGTCCTCCGAGTCTTGCATAGACTACTGTCTGACCGTCCACAATAACGTGTCTTGCCCATGTGACCCAGTATGTTTCTTTAGAGACTCATGTTGCCGAGACATTGACCAGCTGTGTCCGGCGGAGTGGACAACGACACTCCAACTGTTTCATCCCAGCATATTCAACGTCCGTCCTATATGCGACGAAGAAATGAAGGTCCTCATCATAGATACATGTCACGACCGCCCACCTGTCATGATGGACCCTCCAACAGCACGGTCTCTGGTAGAACTTTTAAAGTAAGTATTTTCCGTTTGCGTTGCCGTTCATTAAAAAAAGTTCCGGTCTTGAGCTGCGCGGGGCAACATATCTTGTCCGTAACACATAAGCCAGGAAAATCTACACTCCTAGTCAAAATGGGGGCTGCCCAGTTTGTTACAGGCCCATTTATTCACAATTTGATTTTAAGTATTTGAATATTGATGACAGTCATAATTAGAGCACTTTAACATTGTAGTCGTAACTTAAGTTTTATATTCTCCACCTTCAAATTGGTGGTGTAGAGATAGTTCGTCTAAAATGTCAGTTCAGCTTGTGCTGTTCAATATTTCTTCCTTTTTTTAATGCAAATAAAAACAAATCACTCTGTAAAATCCCAACGATGAATGTTCTTTCGTAATAAAGATTTGAAAAATAAAATCCAATTAATAAAATCAATCAATCATTCATTTACTCTTTTTGAGAGTGTCAGTGATAACTTCCATCATGCAGGGCACAGTCGAGGCCTGTGACAAACTGGGATGCTTCCGTCAAAATGACTTCACTTCGTTTTTCTCATTTCTTAATATTTGATTTTTCCAATTTGTTTACCCGAAGAGCCAAATAGTTTCTTTATCAACCTGTACATTACAGGGTCCGTGGTAACTGACAATTTACATTTTTTGTGCCTTTAATCAACGTTTTTAAGAAAATCCACACAGAAATGAGTTCTTTAACGGGCATAAAAGGTGTTGAGCGAAAAAACAAAAATTTGAAAAAAATTCACAAACCTGCGGAAAAATGCAGGTTTCTTCACTTTGATTATTATGACAAGAGCCTGATTCCACCACTCTGCCTCACATAAATGTGAACCATATGCCAATATGGCCAAAATATTTTTAGTTTCGTCTTCAATGAAAATATCTTTTTTTTTTTATAGTAGAGGGTTTTACGGCGCTCGCAACTGCATAAGGTCATATGATCGCCAAGGGGTGGGTGTCGACAGAGAAGTCTTTACACGGAATCAGAGTTACACTGCTCACCTCTCTAGCTTCAACAGCAAAAGGTCTGCTTCGACTATCAAGGCACCCCGGAAATAGCAGGTCACAAGAGAGTGACAAAGATACCAAAGAAGTAGAGGAAACTGACAATAGTAAGGATCAGGAAAGAAAAAGCAGCAGTTCCCTGTTGTAGATCAGGCACAGTTATGAGCGTGACATGAGTCAGCCCATTTACAATTCTACTATGCTTTGGGAATGGCCTAAAGACACTACAGTCAGTGGCACTGCCCGGGGGGGGGGGGGGGGGGTAAAATTATCTTTGACTTCCATATAGTTTTTAAGTTCACAAAAGCGATCCATGCTTTATAGTCTTTGGTGGACGTCGTTAAGGCAGTCTGCAATTTTAGATATAATGCTGCCAAAGTACTTGAATTTACTTATTTCTGCAAGGGGTTCTCCATAAAGAACGGAGGGTGTAGTTTCTGATGATTATAGTCGTAGTACTTGTGTTTTAGATACATTTATTATAAGACCAGCTTTTCCCCCCAGTTTTTGCTAGTTTAAAAAAAAATGGTTTTCATGTGTTGATAGACAGATATCATCGACAAAATCTAAATCTTCTAAATACGTGGCATTTGTCCATCCAATTCCTGTTTCAATGTCTTTGCTCTGTCTCATTACAAATCGATCACGATTCCCCAAAGTACCGGTGATAATATAAAAGCTTGTATAACACCAGTGTTTACTTTAAAAGGTGTAGATAGTTCTCCTTCAACTGGGACGCAGCTTGCTTTGGTACATAATGATCTTATACAGTTTACTATTTTTATTGAGATGCCATAAATTGCAAGAATTTTCCACAGGGCCTCTCGGTCTATACTGTCAAGGGCTTTTTTTAAAGTCCACAAAGTTTAAAGTAATTGGGACATTCCACTTTGAATAGTCAATGAAACATAAATATAGACTTTTCTATGCTTCAAAATATATATTTCAATTAATATCACGGTAGCTTACTGACTTAACTTGTCTACACAAAATTTAATGTCTGCCACATTTCAATGTCATCAGCGTTTTAAAATGTCTGAGACAAATACAATATTGTTTGCACAAAGCCAAATGTTTCAGAAAACCAAGCTAATCGGCTGAGCAGTCACACATTTCTAAAGAAAGAATACAAATTCCGTGATTAAGTCAAACTTTAAAACAATTAATCATGTGTGTTTTTGTACTGTTTTACGGCGCAACTGGGTCACATAAGTGCCGAAGATTAGAAACAGAAGAGTTACAAAAGAGTAACAAACACAAACCTGAATTGGGAGAGATAAGGACGATGGAGTAAACCACATCAAAACAGAGCACTGTCAACCACCCAATCTGAACTTTTGATACAAGGGGTAGGTGATTTTTGTTAACCGATACAAAAATAGCACCAGATATCGAGTGATTAGTAATCGCAGGCTCAAAATGATAGCAAGCATACCTTAGAGATACGTCACTGGGATTTGTCCTTGCAAAGGTGCACACATTGAAAAACTATCAAGTCTTTTCAACTCTAATTGATGATGATGATGATGATGATGATGATGATGATGATGATGATGATGATGATGAGGAGGAGGAGGAGGAGGAGGAGGAGGAGGAGGAGGAGGAGGAGGAGGAGTAGGAGTAGAAGGAGGAGGAGGAGGAGGAGCAGACTGAGTAAGAAGAGGAGGAGACGAAGGAGGAGAATAAGGAAAAAGAGAAGGAGGAGGAAAGGGAGGAGGGGGAGGAGAAAAATGAGGAAGAAGAAGAAGAAGAAGAAGAGGAGGAGGAGGAGGAGGAGGATGTAGAAAATAATTAAGGCCGTGGCTGTCTGTACCTTTCACAGAATGACCATTCCTATCACGGAGACCACCACTGGCTTCACGTTCCGGAACTCCTCTGTATACTGGTGTTATGCTAGAGCAACTAATGATTCCCGCCCAAACCTGGTGTACTGGACAGGAGTGTATAATGGACCAGCTTTTTGGGGACACGAAGACGTTGAAGAAGCCCTCAAAGATTTAGCAGAAATGGACAAGTATATTCTCTCTCTCTCTCTCTCTCTCTCTCTCTCTCTCTCTCTCTCTCTCTCTCTCTCTCTCTCTGTCTCTCTCTCTGTCTCTGTCTCTCTCTCTCTCTCTCTCTCTCTCTCTCTCTCTCTCTCTCTCTCTCTCTCTCTATCTATCTCTATCTCTATCTCTCTCTTTTTCTCTCTCTTTCTCCCTGTCCCCCTCTCTCCTCTCCCCCTCCCAAATCTTAAATTTCCCTCTTGATCTATTTCACATTCTACTCTTCTCTCTATGCCTGTCCCCTAAAGGATGCCCAGGGAGATTTTTCATTGTGTGATTTATGAAATAACCTAGACTAATGCTATTCCTGAAGAAGAAGAAGAAGAAGAAGAAGAAGAAGAAGAAGAAGAAGAAGAAGAAGAAGAAGAAGAAGAAGAAGAAGAAGGAGAAGAAGAAGGAGAGGGAGAAGGAGAAGGAAAAGGAGAAGGAGAAGGAGGAGGAGGAGGAGGAGGAGGAGGAAGAGTTAGTGGTAATAATTGGTATCACTTTCTTCTCATCAGATTCTACATTTACCCGTCAAGACCTGGACGACCACGTACTTGTGACCCGAATCAAATTTCCGTAAGATTTTATGCCTTCTCAATACTGCTTGATGTCGATGACGACAACCACATTCATTTCAGAAAAAAACCCTTGAGATTTGGCAAGACGTGGGTACATACTGAATGTGGAAGTGAGCCTGGGCAGAAATGTCGACAAGTTCACTGTAATGGAGACGAAATTGAGCGGGTCAACGGACTATGTCTGTTTGAGACCAGGTTTAGTTTTACAATTAAGGGACCGCCCCAGACACCAGAGCGCATAGGCGCCGTCCATGATACAACAACAGTGAGCACGAAAACACTGATCAACTCCCGATTTGTTGAGTATCTCAAGTGTGTGTTTGAGTACGAGTATCAACCATCTGCAATACTTGAGCTCAGACTTGTCGATGAAAGTGGAATTACTTCGAGAGGAAACAAATTTTATACATTTACTGTAAAAGGTAAGTTCCCAACAACCAGTGCAATGTACTTCGACGTTATTAAGGAGGCTGCAGCCTTTTACTTACAGTATTTTGGATATGCATCCGGCACATATTTGCGATACAATTTACATTCGTCAAATCAGGAGAGCTCCAGACCCCAAGAGGCGCCATCAACGCTTTGGAACAAGTCGGCAGATGTCAATAAATCTCTTCTTCCGTGTGGGAACAGTTCCCGCAACTGCTCTAAGGGTGAAGTGAAAGAAACAAACGAATACACAAGGGATGGCTTTAACTGCAGCTACAAGTTTGTGGAGCTTATTGAAGTGAGCAACATCACACCTTGTATTTTTCATTCTATAAGGAATATTCACAAAATAATTGGACCAAATTTTTATGTACGTGGTCTCCCACGTTCCTCGAGAAACTTTACACATTGTATTTCGAGCAAGGCGTTAAATTATCCAAGTGATATCCTAGGTTTGTATGTTATACTTGTTCTATTCGTGTTCAAAGCGTGACAGCAGTAACGTACAGCCTTGAGTGAAACAGGCGTCTGTCCACGGATATAGCCCACATACATGCTAGAGAGAGACACTATACTGAAAATGATCAACATTATATTATTATCATTTTTTGGAAGTCATTAAAGAAAGTATGGAATCACAAAAACATCGTCCTTTTTCTTAATGGCAAACGTCCCCATATTCAGTACGGTACAGTAAAAGATACCAGCGTTTTACAAGTTAAGTAAAAGATACCAACGTTTCACAAGTTAAGTAAAAGATACCAACGTTTCACAAGTTAAGTAAAAGATACCAACGTTTCACAAGTTA
>NW_004797275.1:892496-910710 GCF_000002075.1 Aplysia californica
GGGGGGGCGGGGGAGAGGTGGCTAGAAAAAAATTATTGTGTTTCACAATCAATCACGCAAGTCGGGCTCATTGATTTCTTGTTTCTACTGCTCTGGGCCCAAATTGACCCACATTCGTCAGTTTTCAACGGTCCCCATTGATTGGTGCTCGAGACAAACAAGGGTAATGAAAAGGTAATGTCACGGGTCGGTCTCGCATTGTTGGGGACTGTCTTTGAAACCTCACAGCACTCAACACATCACGTGTCATCCAGCAATATTGCTATAACTAAACGTAAAGTTTATTAAGCTGCCAACACAGTTGGAGATAATAGGAAGGTAGAGGTACAGAGGGGAAATATACAAGGGGGTGTTAAGAGGACAGAGATGGAGTACGGGTGTAATGAGAACAAAGGTATTTAAAGGAAAAGTAAACAGGAAATGAATTTTAGAGTTGATTTAGGCTAAGGGTCTCTCAGTACACACACACACACACACACACACACACACACACACACACACACACACACACGCACACACTCACACAAACACCACACACACCAACGTACACATTCACCCTCACATGTACACACACTTCCACGCACAATCCACGCATTCACACACACACGCACAAACACACATCTGTTGTATTAAAATTTATCGTCTTTACCTTGAAAAAGGACAGCTCGAGAAATTAGAGAAGAAACAAAAGACCTGGAATTTAGCTTCCTTGGGTAATAATTAAAAAAAACTGAACGACGATTCGATTGACAGCATCAGTATTGTGATTTATTTTATTTTCTCCTGCTGTTCTTTCTCGTTGCCATCGTTTTCCTCCTTCTCCTCCTACCCCCCCCCTTCTTTCCCCCTTTTTACCCCGCTGCCCCTTCGCCTCTTTATCACTGCTATATCAGAGGTATGTGAATGATAATCCAAGGTACCCGCGTGAAACAAGATAATTTGTGTCACGTCATGATGGAATCAGGCGCTTGCCATTTTGTGGGCATGTAGAGTTATTGGTATCATCCTAAAGCCTGTTCATTTGCCTTGCTTTTGGTGAAAAAAAATCAATCTGTGTTGAATAGAAGTCAAAATATTTGCGATTGAAGGAGGTCAGGGTCGCCTGGTTTCAGAGGTAAAATTAGGGAGAAATGGCCGTCAAAGTTTGGTCATTTCCATACCTTGAGAGTCCTTAGAAACTAAAAATTTACGGGTTTTTGTGCCTTTAATTAATATTTTCAGTACATCCACACAGAAATGTGTCTTTATAAGGATATAAAAAGGTGTTGAGCTAAAAAAAAAAAAAAAGAAAGAAAGAAAAGAAAATTAGAAAAAAACTGCCGAACGGTCAGAAAAATGTCAATTTCTTTGATTTCATTATTTTGACGAGCGTTTGACTTCACCACGATGCCTCACAATTTCGATCCTTGAGGTGTACTCTGTGCGTGGTGATGAGCTCACGTCAGAGACGGAAAACAGGACTTGTCAGATGGTTTCATCTGTCGTGGCTAACCTTTTGCAGCGAAAAGCCTATAATCCTTACACACATTTCTTTTAAAGAAACAATTGTTTTTGCACCCAAGCTGCAACACAATTTAAAGCCACTTCCCAGATTTGTTAAAAGTTCATCTTCTACGTATGACCGAGGACGTGGCGCTTGAATTACTTTAATGAGTGCTTAAAATTGTTAAACATTCTAAGACATTTTCAACAACTTAGAATATAAAATAAAGTGCAAATGCCGGTACGCAGCTGTCTTTGTCAAAGAGTTGGTTAGATTTTGATAAATAAGGAAACAGGTTCTCAACTGGCAGTAACTTTGGTAAAGCCAACAGCGTCTTGTGCCAAAGAATAGAAAGCCTCTTTTCAACAGAATAGACCTGTAAGCGTGTTGGACGCTAAGCAAAACTGCCACCTCTTTTTCTCAACGTGAGTTCAGAACAGAAATTTGATATTGATATCGTCTTGTGCTAGTCAGAGGGGAACGTAGAACAGCTGAAACAAGTACAGGAGGTAAAGAAAGTACGACCTGATATTTGCTATCGAAGATACAAATTCATTCACATCTTTATCCAACTAAACTTGGGCACTTTCGTAATCATATGAAGATGATTGTTCTACTTATTATTGTGAAACGTGCTGACAAAATGAGTTACTTCTTTGATTTGAGCCGTATGGAAATAGATAAATCACGCTTATTAGTTTTTAGAAATACATAAGTATGAAATAATAACAGGCATATTACACTTAAAGAATATGGTATCACTAGAAAATCTACAAATTGGGCCCTAGTGTTGATTTTTAAACATTATTTTTGCCAATATCTCCACTTATTGAGGATTGCGAGAAGTAACTCATTTTGTCAGCTCACCTCACATATGCATCTTGAATGTGCCTGGAAGCTCAACGAACACTCTTTCTTTCATTTGAAATCCGAATTTTAAGATTACTGCTCTATATAATGATCATATGAGACAGAATACCGTGCATAAGAATGTTCCTATGAGCACCAATGGCAATCGTTGCAAACTTGGTCTGCTTTTTAAGAAAGAAAACCAGGTCAAAAATTGGGACAGACTTCTAAAACAATTTTAATACACACAGAAATTACAGAGAGAGGTGAACACACTTAAAAATTTCAAAATGGACTGAGCCAGAAAAGGATGCGATTCATTTTTCTGAAAGACAACGACGGCAAGCTATTTCTGAGAACTCGTCCTCAACGAACAAACACATAAAGACTGAAGGCGATCAAGAACTGGACAACGGAGAGTCAGATTGGAAAAAAATAAGGAGCCACAGCAGGACCGTCTTAGCAGGAAAAACTTCCTCCAACATTTCCTCCAACATTTCCTCCAACATTTCCTCCAACACTTCCTCCAACACTTCCTCCAACACTTCCTCAAACATTTCCTCCAACACTCCCTCAAACACATCCTCCGAGTCTTGCATAGATTACTGTTTGACTGTCTACAATAACGTTTCTTGCCCATGTGATCCAGTATGTTTCTTTAGAGACTCATGTTGCCGAGACATTGACCAGCTGTGTCCAGCGGAGTGGACAACGACACTCCAACTGTTTCATTTCAGCATATTCCAAACCCGTCCTGTCTGTGACTTGGATATGAGGGTACCCGTCATAGACACATGTCCAGACCGCCCATCTGGTATGCTGGATCCTCCAATAACACAATCACTGGCGGAACTTTTAAAGTAAGTATTTTCAATTCGCTTTGCATTTCACTCACTCAATTTCTTCTTCTTTTTTTTTTTTAGCTGTGTTTGGCTTTATTATGTCTTGTCCATAACGCATTAACCAGGAAAATTACCTCTCAGTGTCAAAATGTCGTCACTTGGTGGCGATTTTTACTTTGCGTTTCTCTTTTCTGTTCAATCAAAGTATAGCTTCTTTAATATATATACAGTGCATTACTGTAATTCTTTTCGTCGACACTTCAGCCAGGCAAACAAAGAAAGTTTGATGTGACGTCACTAATTAAACAGATGGCTTTTATTACAACAGACAAAAACAAACATCATTAAAAGGGTAGTTGCCACTAACTGATTGTCGCTGCTTGAAGAAGGACTTTCGATGATGAATCTCGCTCTTCTTTTTTAAAGAATGTTTTATCATTATTGTGATATGTCGTTAATTGTAACTACGAAAAGTGCCAAAATGAGAGCACTCAATGATTTTTGCTTTCTGTTTTCAAGTTCAAAATCAGGAGACACGAAATCTGTTAACCCTAAATAGTAATGACTATTATGGCAATCTTTGTCTTAAAATTGCGATTGAAAAAACGTGTGTCGCACTATTTAAGTTGTTTTATTTATCAAATAATGTGATATACATAAAGGAAGATGTTTCTATTCGAATTACTTAAGTTGAGTTCAAAATCACTGGATAAAAAAGATCATTTTCAGATTACTTCGCTTGAAACTTCAGTAAAGAAATTCCCTTAAATATGGCATTTATACAACGTCAAAGTTATTGTAGTTAGTTATTGAAAGACTCATTTGAACAAGAGCAATCACAGAGGGCATCAAAGCATAATATGATGAGGCGTCATGAATTAGAAATGTTGAAGCCAAGAGAGATGCTCGCAAAATTAGAGAGATATAAAGAAATGGCACATTGTTGGATCATAACTTTTCAACAGACTTAGATGGTCTTTAGCACCTTTGACGTGGTTGGTGTTGATGTGGCGATGGCTTTAAAAACGACAGCAAGTTCTCGACGATTAACACTTTTCAAGGAAAAGTGTTTGCAAATACTGGATGTCTGAAAAAGAGACCAGTTTAACCGAACATAACTCGTTAAATAAAATACGTCTTTGTACAAGTTTACTTAAATTTGGCAATTGGAAGACAATCTACTGACGTGTTCGAGAAATATCAAGTTGAAACATAATCTTTGATACTATTTCAACACACTATTCGATTTCCTTTTTTTTGGCAATATTAAGAAATGTGATGTCTACATAGATGATTTGTATAAACTCAACGGTTTGCCGGAATTGGAGCAAAAATGACTGAATTATTGCTCTTTACATGGGTCCCCATTTTTAACAAACCAGAAAGCAAAAGTATCAATAATTCTATTTAATACTATGTGTTATTTTATGATGATGATGATGATGATGATGATAATGATGTTGATGATGATGATGATGATGATGATGATGATGATGATGATGATGATGATGATGATGAGGAGGAGGAGGAGGAGGAGGAGGAGGAGGAGGAGGAGGAGGAGGAGGAAGTGGAGGAGGTGGGGGAGGTGGAGGAGGAGGAGGAGGAGGAAGAGTAGTAGGAGGAGGAGGATGATCCAATGGCCCTCTGTACTTTTCACAGAATGAACAGTCCAGTCACGGAGACCACCACTGGCTTCACGTTCCGGAACTCCTCTGTATACTGGTGTTATGCTAGAGCAACTGATGATTCCCGCCCAAACCTGGTGTACTGGACCGGTGTATATAATGTGTCAGCCTATTGGGGGCCCAAAGACGTTGAAACAGCCCTAAAAGATTTAGCAAAATTGTAGAAGTATAATATGACCTTCTTTTTGCACATTTTTGGTTAATCTGTTTCTCACTGTCAATTTCTCTCTCTCTCTCTCTCTCTCTCTCTCTCTCTCTCTCTCTCTCTCTCTCTCTCTCTCTCTCTCTCTCTCTCGCACACACACACACCCACACCCACACACATACACAGATACACAAAAACACACACACACAAACACACACACACACACACACACACACACACACACACACACACACACACACCAATGGCGTCAGGTGGGTTGTACAGAGGGTGAGACTGGCCATGACCAAATTGTGAGGTCGCACGGATTGTAAAAGATGCGTCATGACTGAAAAGACTGTGAAGCAGGCATAAAACAGGCAGCGTGAAAATGTATATAGAATCAAAAGTATAATAATACTGTCAATGGCAGTACCTCGTTTGAAACCAGGAAAATTGACTCACCTACGCGTGTTTGTACATGTGTATACATTTTGTTTATCGATTTTTACTCGTTTGTTAAGCACATTTGTCGGCGACGTTTTGGTTAAATGAAGAATAATTCCTCACAGTAAACATTCATAAAGAAAATAATCTCTTTTGCTTCCCATCCACAACAGGATGTGGAAATTCTGGTGTTGATTTGGTACTCGTTTCTTGGAAGTGGGCTTAGTTTCACACCGTAAAGAACTAATTTGCTAAAGCAAGTTTCCAGTAATCATTCTACATGATACATTGCTGCACCGAAGAACAAACATAAGCTTCCAATTCAAAACCACCTCAATTCAATGGTATAATACACACGCTTTTTCTTCGATGTTTGTCTCATCACCACACATAGAAGACAAGCATAAAGAATAGTACACAGTTCACACGCTCTTAACTTTATTCAAGTATGCTCCCAACACACACAATCTTAGCGCCTGAAACATCATCACTTAACTAAAGAAAACACACAGAATGGAGGGCTGAGGGACGGGGGAAGGCATGCTCTGTGTACACTTCGGTCTAGGCTAGAGTCTGGCGCTGCGAGGGTGTGCAAACTAGGTCCAGATTCAAAACCATGTCTTGGCCTGAGAGATATTTATTTCTGAGGCATGGGCACGTCACACAGCGCGGCTTCAGCCCCCGAGCCGCCTAATTGTACCATCAGTTTCTGTGTCTCGGCTTTGACTCATGCAAAGTCAAGACCTCAGAGATATTGAATCTGTTGGAACTGGGAACTTAAGAAGGGGGGGGGGGGGGGGGAGGGAGGAGAGGTTGGGAGCTACACCCCACCCCGAACTCAAATTTATGGATTTTGAGTTTTTGGCATGCTTTTTGAACCTTTCTTATAACTATTTCATAGCCTTAGAACCCCCCAACGCCTTATTTTTTTCCCATACCGGGCATGTTTGTCACCATTATTTCCTCACAAAGTCAATCTTTCATTTTCCTTTATTGCCCGTTTTCTCAAAACGCGTTTTTTAAAATATACTTTTTAAAAATAACGCCACCATTTTTCACCCAAACTTCAGGAAATTTTCCCAGAATGAAGAAATGTGATATTGAAAAATGTAAGGATGAATTTTTGATATGCATATACATCTTTGTTGGTAGTACGTGGAGTGTGGATTTTCACGAAACTTGAATACTACCTCAGGAGAAAATTCATAAATAATTTTCTAAATCGTTCAAAAAAAAATTCAAGAAACTAACTTCTAGATCTAATGTTTTTTAACATGCATGCAACCCCCCCCCCCCAAAAAAAAAAAACAAAAACAAAACGAAAACAAACAATAACAACACAACAACAACAAACAAACAACCAAACAAACAAACACCAAACAAACAAAAAAACAAACAAAACCCCCCCCAAAAAAGCCCCACACAATTTATTTCCAAGGAAAATAGTGCCGTGTTCATTACGCAAGACATGTCAACAAAATCCAACATGGCTGCGTATCCAAGGACACAAAACTTAAACAGTAGTAAACACACAGACCAATCAGATCACTCTTTGAATTGTTGTGCCTCAAGAGTTTCCTTTGAGCATTTGTGGAGTTTGGCTGTTTATAGGAAAACATTATTATTATTAATATTATTATTATTATTATTATTATTATTATTATTATTATTATTATTATTATTATTATTATTATTATTATTATTATTATTATTATTATTATTATGATTATGATTATTATTATTATTATGCTTTGTCTCTTTAAAACGTTTTCGTGAAACGTTTTGTTTTTGTTTTAGCCAAAGAAGTAGCTTTTGGGGGGTGTATACCAGGTTGGGTAAATGACACACACACACACACACACACACACACACACACACACACACACACACACACACACACACACACACACGCGTGCGCGTGCGCACGCACGCACACACACGCACACTTACATACACACAAATACACCAACACACACTCGCACATACACATGTGTGCACACACACAAACACACACATACACACACACACACACACACACACACACACACACACACACACACACACACACACACACACACACACTCTATGAGAGAAGAAGAAGAAGAAGAAGAAGAAGAAGAAGAAGAAGAAGAAGAAGAAGAAGAAGAAGAAAAAGAAGAAGATGGGGGAGGAGGAGGAGAAGGAAAGGGAAGAGGAGGGAATGAGGAAAAGGAGGAGAAGGAGAAGGAGGAGAAAGAGGAGAAGGAGGAGAAGGAGGAGAAGGAGGAGAAGGAGGAGAAGGAGGAGAAGGTAATTTATTTGTTTTCTCCCCAGATATTATATTTACCCACCCAAACTTGGAAAACCACGTTCGTGTGACCGGCTGAATACTGTACAAAGATCATTCAAGTTTGCAATACTGCTTGATGTCGACGGAAACAACCACATTCACTTTCGACAAGAACCCAAAAGATTTATCAAGACGTGGGTACATACTGAATGTGGAAGTGAGCCTGGGCAGATATGTCGACAAGTTCACTGTAATAGAGACGAAATTGAGCTGGTCAACGGACAATGTCTGTTTGAGGTCGACTTTAGAAAGGGGGTAAACGCACCACCCCTAATGTCAGCTAGCTGAGGCACTGTTCAAGATCCAACGACAGCGAACGCTGAAACACCCTTCAACTACCAATTTATCGAGTATCTTAAGTGTGTATTTCTTTATGAGTACGAATTGGCTGAAATATATGAGCTTGAACCTTTCTCGGATAATGCAAGCTTTGTCCAACAAAATATATTCTATCACTTTTTGATAAAAAGGAATATTCCCAGCGATAAGGAAACTTCTGTACGATGTGTTCAAAGAGGCTTCAGCCTTCTACTTACAGTATTTTGGATGGGCATCAGGCACACCAAAATTGCGATACATTTTACATTCGTCAAACCAGGAGAGCTTCAAAGCCCAAGAAGCACCATCTACGTTGTGGAACAGGTCGGCAGATGTCAACAAACCTTCTCATCCGTGTGGAAACAGTTCCGTCAACTGCTCTAAGGGTGACATGAACGAAACCAACAAAAACACAAGTGATGTATTAGTTGCGAAGACGCGTTCTTCAAAGCAATTAGTAATACTACAACCTGTGTATATGAATTTTTTGCAAAGATTCACCATCTGCCTGACCCGATTAGAGCCTTACGTCCTCTACCTAGTACATCAAGAAACTTTGCATCTTATGTTTCGGGAGAGAGGTCTAATCATTCCACTGAGAATGTCGGGTTACTTTTCATGCTTGTGCTGTTCGTGGTCACAGTATGTCAGCAGTACATGTAAAACTGGAACAGGGATCTCTTTCCACATGGAGAAAGAGAGAGCCGGGGGAAGGGGGGGGGGGTAGCATTAAACAAAAGCTGACAATGCTTATGAACTTCTGTCAAAGAATGTGTAAGAAATATGTGCAGTAATTTGGGTGTTTTTACGTTTGATTCCATCAGAAACCACGTTTACACTGTATTTCCGTAGATTTAAATAAAAGCATGTGTGACATGATGCCTCAAATCAACTTAAGTATGCCATTTTCTCAATAAAGTCCTTAAAAAAATACAGCAAGACGTATTTTGAATGAATTATATCTCTTCCAAATTACAACATCTAGTACAAATTTTGTGTGAGATTTTAAAAAAAAAGTTGTACATTTGTTGTTGTTGTTGTTGTTTTTATCACCGTATACTTGAAATAATTAAGTATTATAAAGATCGACCTTTTCTTTTGCTGTGGTCACAATTTTTAACCATCTGCTGAATGTTTGACACGGGATTTGGACACATTTGGAAAGGAAAGAAAGTTGCAAGTCAAAATTCCACCAGGTTTTGTCAGACCTGTAAGAGAAGATAGAAAGGAACATCCTTTCAAGGTCTGAACGTTTGAAAACAATGACATCCTAGCATTTCAAAGAGATGGACTCGAAGGTTAAAAAAGAGAATGGTAGATTTTATGTTTAATGCCTCAATCAACACTTTTAGGTTATTCAAGAGGCACGGTGGCACGTGGAACCGACAACAATTTTAGATCTAGAGAGTGTAGTGTTACTTGTTTTGTTTTGGTAAATGTTTTTACGGCGCTCGCAACTGCATAAGGTCATATGAACGCGCGGGACACACCTAATATTTTCAGTGGGTAGGAAATTTTGAATTTTGCCCGGGTAGCAGCCGAAGCCTACACTTATCGATTTTAGACCACCAAGAGATCTTTAACATGCGCTACTTGTACACGGGCCCTCCAAGATTTTACGACCTTGTCAGAGAAGGCTAGGTGTAGATCTTTTCTACCAGAAGATTAGGGGTGTGGCAGAAAGACAGCAGTTAGGAGGAGCCAAGGAGTAGAAAGGCTGCAGAAAGAGTCAGGAGCCCAGAGGCGGGGGCAAAGGAGGTGAGGGGTTGGGGGCAGAAAGTGTAAACGAAAGCAGACAACAGAACATTGCTAGAGAGCAGAAAAGGAGGTGAAAGGAGACAATTTTTAGAGAATAAAATTTTTCGGTCGCTACCCGGATTCGAACCCGGGACTTTTTGAATGAGATGCCAACACCTTAACCTCTAGGCCACGACAGTACCCCAGTGCTACTTGACTTGACTTGAATAGAGCATACCGCCATTAGTAGTACATGTATATGATAAATCTATGGTCAGTGTTCAGAAGACCTTAAAATAATCAGGTTGATAAGAAAGGCATCGAGAACAATATATTATTGGTAGACACCTAAGTAACTTTGAATATCTGCACAAGAAAAACGTTGTAAAAAAGGTGGAAATAATCCTTAGTGACCATAGCCACCCACTGGCAGCGGAATTTCAACTACTGACCGGCAGTAAACGATACATTTCCAAAAAAGCAAGAACAGACATTCATTCGTACCAACTGCTGTGATGTTACTGAACACACAGTGCTACAAATGAAACACACACACACACACACACACACACACACACACACACACACACACACACACACACACACACACAGAGAAAGAGAGAGAGAGAGAAAGAGAGAGAGAGAGAGAGAGAGAGAAAGAGAGAGAGAGAGAGAGAGAGAGAGAGAGAGAGAGAGAGAGAGAGAGAGAGAGAGAGGGAGAGAGAGAGAATGTTTTACGGAGCGGGTTGTCCCAGCACGTGAGACATGTATTTACAAGGCGTAATGTCCTGTTTTGTTGTGCGTTTGCGTGAGTGCACCTTTAGGTCTAGCTTTTGTAACGTCTACTGCCATTGTTAACGACCAAGACAAATTTCTCCCTGTGAGATGAATAAAGATTGTCATTGCCATTGTCATTGTCATTGTCTTTGTCAAGAAGATGGTGTATTATTATACTACGGCTGGTCAGAGGTGGTGACTACAGCCCATGACAAATTTACATGGTTGTCACTTGTTGGTGGCTTATACAGTATACTCCTACAAGAAGTGAGAAGGGCTTGCGTTACTGATAATGTAAACCGAGTTTTATCTAAAAAATGGTTTAGATAGTGTTTGGGCGTATTTCAAGATTGCACTTTCTATCATGGCATAATCGGGACACACAAGTACATGGCTTCAATTAAAAAGAACAACACGTTTGTCTTTGACAACTTAAGTAGACAACATTCTTTACCAAGAGAGCGTCAGCGGCCAATTTGCAAAAGAAAACACCTCTTTTTAAAACAAAAAGGCGTGTATATTTCCCCCCCGATTCCTGAAAGAACATATCATGCAAGTACGATCTAGAAAAAAATTCAAAGACAAATCTTTTCTTCGCCAGACCAATGTGCTGGAAGACGTCTATTCAGGTCAATTAAAAATATAAGAAAACAATTCTCATTTCAGTAAGGAATAAAACAAAGCTCAGCAGCCAACAACTCAGCTCACGATTGTATTTGAAAATTATCCAGACATCTATACATATTATATTTGCGAAAGTTCCTCACTTTGGCCGGCTAAAACTCCGGAACCACTTATCTTTCGAATTTGACAAAATAAATGGTGGTTCAGAATCATTTAAAGGGTGCACAGTTCTATAAAAGAACCTGAAGTCACTATAGTTTAATTTTCAGTTTTTCGTTAGTTTCGTTCAGATCTAATCTTGGGAAAGTCCGCCTTTTAAGACACCATTGTAAATAAGTGAGGTTTCCATTCAATAGCCATGCACACTTTTTCCACACCTTTGAAATTCCGGAGCGTACTACCCCGAACGCGGAATAGAGAATCAATTTACACATCTCTATATCTAAACCTTCTAACTTTCTGCATCTTTCAGGATTTATTGCTCCATTCCAGTAGAGTGTAATGTAGTAGGCCTATGACATTCAATTGATGTTAATGCACCGATCATTCCTTTCATCGAAAGCGGGCACAGCTAGAAATATATTAAATACAATAACAAAGACATAATATTACATTTTCCGCCCTTGAGTAATTAAGAACCTCGAGGACACAAAATTTACAGAGAAAAACAAAGATATAACTTTTTTACAACTTTTCTCCATGGCACCTAACTCAGACAACATTAGACCTAGACCTCATCACAAACAATAAATCACGCACAGACCCCCCCCCCCCCCTTTTCCCCTCGCCCCACAAAAGGAAAAACAATTCCCCCCTCCCAAATATTCAAAACTGCATACAAATTTGTTTTTATAATTATGAAACAGTACCACAACGCAATGAAAATCAGTGCAGATGGCTCTAAATCGGACTGTGGATACCTACTACTTAGTTTACCTTTTTATCCTCTGTTGCCGTTAAGCGTCGAGGGGAGATGCAGTTTTCTATGGTAGACCAGCTCAAAGGGTTTCCTTGACACCCTCGATCCACATTTTGTGTAGCCTTCCTCTTCCTTTATAGCCTGAGTGCTTGGAGTTGTTGGCTCTCGGAGCTGGTTAGCCCGGTGACATACGTAACAGGTAGACAAAACCACTTTATTCTCTGTCTTTCTATGTAATGCAGGCGGGAATCAACGCCGATAGCTGCTCTTTCGCCTTCATTTCTCTGCCTGTCTCGTCTTGTGATGTTAAGGGTTTTGCGGATACATTTCATTTCGCAAGCGGTGATTTTGCTTTCATGGGTTTTACTTAATGTCCTGGTCTGGCACTGGCAGCATAATGTTGGTATGAATATAGAGGTGACAAGCTGTCTCTTTGTGTTCATGGAGATGTTTGGGTGATATAGGAGGGTTGCGAGCTGGTAGGTGACAGCGTTGGCTTTTTGGGTTCGCTTTTCTATTTCTCTCTATATGGACCCGTTTTCAGAAAAAATACTGGCAGGATATTTAAATTCCTTCACCGGTTTCAGTAGTTTACTATTGACATGGATGTTAAGGGGACTACGGTTTCGGGTCAATTTCATAACATCTGTTTTTGATGTCCTTTTTTTATGTCAAATTTTTCACAGCTGTTGTTCAATTTGGTAGTGGGATTTTGGAGGCTTTCTTGGTTTGGGGAAATAAGACATTGGTCGTCTGCGAATAGAAGCTCATTTAGGCTTCCTAGGCTTTGTTTTGCGTCTTGCGTTACTGTGTCCATATATATTATAAACAGGAGGGGAGATAGAACTCATCCCTATCGTACTCCAGATTTTACTTTAAACCAGTCTGTATTGCCTACCTTCGTTCTTAATGAGCTTTTGCTGTTGGATTATAGAGCTCTGACTTGATCTAACATTACTTTTCGAATGTTTTCCAGAGTTGTGTATTGTTTACTCGGTCAAAAGCGTTCTCCTGATCTATATAGACCATGTCAGACTCTTTGTTGTGTTCGATTGTTGTCTCGCATATCTGTCTTAATGCGAATACAGTATCCGTACATCCTCTTCCCTTTCGGAATCCAAACTGAGCTTTGTGCAGTTTTCTCTCTACAATAGGTCATATCCGCTGTTATAATATCTTTGCGTATATTTTCCCTACGTTTCACCTTATTTCACTCATGGATTTCACACACTTAAATCTGAAATAGTTAAATTTCAGTTGAAGATTCATCCCTTAACTACAGAGCGAAAATCATATCGTGTTTGAATGGCTACCTATCAATATGGGCCTTCAAGTAGACGAACAGGTTTATTCTCGGGCAAATAAATCCTTGTCCCTTCTGTTGGGTTCAACAGAAAAACACCCTCCATCAGAAAAACCTCTGATATACTGTCAAAAGCTACACTTCCAGTCTGTGGGAGGTTCTTTGGAGCGAACAATTACTGAACAATAAACTCTAAAATATTATGCCCATACTGGGCTCAGTTCCAGAATAGACGAGGCTGTTGTTTAGATTTAAAAAAAACTAGATTACTTATTGAACGTATCGACATATCTCCTTAGCACACAAATACCTAAAGCACGGAGATGAAAAGCTCTTTTATATCTGGTGCGATACAGATGTTACTAAATGACAAGATGCCCACTGCAGATGGGATCGGGTCGGGCTGGGTTAGGTTTGTGGCGACCACCTGACTCGCCGTCTAAAAAGAAACGCGTTCGGTTTGTGCCACGATAGCTACTTTGCGCCCTCAATCTGGCTAGCCAACCGCCCCGAACCGACCCGATCCACCAATGGGCGCCCTGTATTTGTTTTCAGCCAATGAATCGAGCGATCATCCCGACCAGACCCGATCCCATCCGGAATGGGCACCCGCTACTAGGCACATACCTATAGAATGTCCAGACATTGGAGAGACCCGAAGGAAGCATTTTTAAAAGTACATAATTTTATTTTAAGCATTTGTTCAACATTGATGATCACAAATGATTTAGAGATTTTACAAAGGCTATTGATTTTTACTGAAAAATACAAATAACTGTTATTCTAAACGTGTAAAATTTCTGTTTTCCAAAAATTATTTTTTTACCATCAGATATCTAACCAAACCGTAATTTAAAATCAAGACGCGCTGTTAACTGTCGTAAATATAAACAGCTTGTGTTTCGCGCTCATATGACCTAATGCAGTTGCCAGGGCCGTAAAGTGTCCTGTTTGTATGGCTACCTAACCATGTGGCCATCTGAAGAAACGAGCATGTTGATCTCTTGGAGAAGAAATCATTGTCCCTCTTTTGTGGGGTCAACCGAGAAACTACATTTAATTGTACGGTCAAAAGCTTCACTTACCCATATTATTCAGTTTGTGGAAAGAACGCTGGAACGAACAAGTGAATGCATGTAATAAAGTTCACGATGTTATGCCCACATTGAATCCGAAAAACTTTTTGGTCTTTTCCGATGAGAATGCCTCCCTGACGAATAAATACTTCCTGCAGGGAGATAAAAATCAATCTAAAAAGTACTTGCGTAAAGAATGTGTTCTCCATCGTTGTTCTCTTAAGATTGTCAATTTTTAAAAATAAAGACCATTGGTCTTTACTCTGAAATGGACATGGCATTATTTCTGAACTGGAAACGACTATCTGCATTTCATTCTTTATCATGCTTTTAAAAAAGAACTTCAACCATAAAGAAAACATACACCATGCAGTGAGCTCCGTGAAAACAGCCTGCGTGTGTCTCGTATGCTCATGCAGACTTGTAGATTGTGAGCACCGTAAAATTCTTACCAAACAGAGAACCGACAATTATTAAAAGAAAACTCTTTGCGAAAGGCAAGGCAGTTTCAATATTTCGTAATCGCACTGGTTCCTCGTCATTGTAACATTTCACAGGGAGAGAAAGACGGGTGGAGGGAGGGCGCATAAATGTGGTGGGGTTGAGAAGGAGTATGGAAAAGAGAGAGAGAGAGGGGGAGGCAGAAAGAGGAAGAAGAAGAAGAAGAAAAAAAAAGAAGGACAAAAAGAAGAAGAGATAGATAGATAGATAGATAGAAAGATAGATAGATAGATAGACAGATAGATAGATAGATAAATAGATAGATATATAGATAGATAGTGTGTGTGTGGGAGAAAGAGAGATAGATAGATAGATAAAGAGAGAGAGAGAGAAAAAGAGAAAGAGAGGGGGAGAGAGAAAAAGATAAAGAGGGAGAGCGAGAGAGAGATAGGGAGAGAGAGAAAAAGAGAATAAAGAGGGGGGGGGGTGATAAAGAGACCATTGGATACGGACATTGTAGGTTTTGCTATTTGAAGTCTGCTCAGTGGATGGTAATGAACTCACTCCAGCGAGGAAAAACAGAATTTCTTATCAGGTAATGGTTTCATCTGTCCTAACTAACTTTTTGCTGCAGAAAAGACTATAATCCCCACTCGAGGTATTTTTATGAAACAATTTCACTAGCCTCATAATGTCGATACAATTTGAATCTACTTCAAAGACTGATCAAATTTCATCGTAGCATAGATACCTGCAGGCTTGTCAATTCCATCACTTTAAAAAGTGGTGTAAATAGTTAAACATTCCAAGAGCTTTCTATCGTTTAGGATATAAAATGAATTGCAAACCCCGATACGCAACTGTCTTTAACCAACATGAAAGAGTTAGATAGATAATGTTTATGTAAAAAGTCCTAATTTGGCAGTAGCCCTAGTAAAACCAGAAATATTCTGTGCTCAATAATACGTTGTCTCTTTGATATTGAAGACCGTTAAGTTTGTTGGACGGTAAGCAAAACTGCCGCTGCTTTCCCCATAAGCCATCGCGGATTCGCAAAAGATATTTGATTGTGATATTTCCCTGTGCGCAGAATGAGGGGACAGTGAAGTATCGTCAACCCTTCTCTGAGGTGAACTGAGACTTTGAAGAATGTGAAGAAAGTACTTCCTGATAGTGGCCATGGACATCACAAATTCCCGTCTTTATCCAACCAAACCTGGACACTTGAATAATCTTTGGAAGATGATTGTCGTTCTTCTATTTTGCATCTTGAATTTATCTACTAGCACAACGAACGTTCTTTCCTTCTTGCAAAAGCCTGAGTATAAGCTTACTGCTTCACATGAGGGCAACATGAGACAGATGATCTTGCATGAGACTGGTCGTACGGGCACAAAGAGCAATGGTAGTGATTCTATTCTGTTTTTAAAGAAATACAGCCCAGCTACAATTTGGTACAGGCTTCAAGAAGAATTTAAACATGAACGGAAATTACCGAGAGAAGTGCACCCGTTTCAACCGTTAGATCAGACTGAGCCAGAAAAGAACGCAATCCATTTTCCAGGAAGACAACGACGACAAGCTATTTCTGACAACTCGTCCACAACAACCGGAGTCATTCCGATTAAAGATGCCCAGACACTGATCACTGGAGAGTTAGATTGGAAAAGCTTAACCAACCACCGTGGGAATGACGTAGCAGCAAAAACGTCATTCAACACTTCCTCCAACACTTCCTCCAACACTTCCTCCGACACTTCCTCAAACACTTCCTCAAACATTTCCTCAAACATTTCCTCAAACACTCCCTCAAACACGTCCTCCGGGTCTTGCATAGACTACTGTCTGACCGTCCACAATAACGTATCTTGCCCATGTGACCCAGTATGTTTTTTTAGAGACTCATGTTGTCGAGACATTGACCAGCTGTGTCCGGCGGAGTGGACAACGACACTCCAACTGTTTCATTCCAGCATATTCCAAACCCGTCCTGTCTGTGACTTGAACATGAGAGTGCCGACCCTGGACTCGTGTCCTGACAGCCCATCTGGTATGCTGGATCCTCCACAAACCTCCTCTCTGGCCCAAAGTTTGAAGTAAGAAGTTTCACATAAAACATTTACTTTTTTGAGTTGTACATATAGATTGCAATTATTTTTGCCCTCAAAAGATTAATTAAGAAAATTCCCTCTCAGAGTCAAAATGACTTCGTTTTACGATTTTGACATCGTGTTCCGATTTCCATCTATGTGATGTATTCAATTTGTTTAACAGGAATGCTAGAAAATTTCTTTAGGAATGTATGATTTACATTCATTCTTTTCGTTTAAATACTTCAGCCAAACTCCATTTCGGTGAGAAAGACAGCATGTTTGATGTGTAGTCCCTAATCCAACAGATGGCCTACCGCAACAGACAAAAGCATATAGAATGAGAAATGACATTCTTCCAAATGGGTTGCCAAAGCTAGCAAAAAGGTCTTTCTTTGAAGAAGCTCGTTTTATTTTTCTAAACGATTGTTTGTCAGTATTCTGAGGCTGAGAATACTGACTAAATGAGCGGACTCGATGACTTTTGCATTCCTTTTTAAATACAAAATCAGGAGACACAAAATCTGACAACCCTATATAATAATTTTTGTCTTGGTTATCTTTGTTTTAAAATTCGATTGAATCTTATTTATTACATATACTTGTGAAGGCTATGCACGTAAAGGAAGATGTTTCTGTTTCAAATAAGTTGAGTTCAAAATCCCTGCATTAAAAAAAAATCATTTTCAGACTATTTTGCATGTTCATACAACTTCCAAATTGTAGTTGATAGTTGAAAGACACATTTGGACAGCAGCAATAACAAAGTGTAGCAAAATAATGTTTTATATCCCTGTGATATCATTATTACGCTCTTGTCAAAATCACGTTTTGTATCCCTGTGATATCATTATTACGCTCTTGGCAAAATAATACAATAGAAGAGATAAGATTTTTTTACCGTGAATTTGGTAGTGTTTAGCCATTCTTTCCCTGCACAACACCTAAAATGTCCATTAGAAAATAATTGTATGAGGATTCAACTGATAACGTGTGACACAAAAAAAACCCCAAAACATTTTCAGTTTATACGAACATTCGCTCAAGCTTTTAATGTCACATAACATTTCATCGGCCATTTTCTCGTTAATTTTGCCGTTCTTTCACAACCAGCGAGGCACGCCTCCTTCAACGGCAGATATCTCAACATCT
>NW_004797275.1:911788-913440 GCF_000002075.1 Aplysia californica
TATATAAATGTATGTATATATATATATGTGTGTGTGTGTGTGTGTGTGTGAGTGTGTGTGTGTGCTTGTTTGTGTGTATTTATACATACGTATAGGACTACATATTATACATTTTCATTTAAGTATACATGTATTGCTTTCCATTGAGGGAGCACATTAGATGCTATTCTCAGCAGGCCTTTATTTTGACGGGACAAAATCTAGAGTCTAGGTTTCTACATGTATATCTGTTTTAATATATTTTACTAATCATACACACCTAAGCGTATTGAGTTCAATCAGTCAATCAGACTTATTTTATGTTTTTAAGCCCATTCATCTCCTAATTCTATAAGACTACTGTTGACTAAATGTAGATATCGAGAGGCTCCATTAAAATATGAAACCAATACCTCAAAACAATAATGATGAATACCTCCTATGTTACAGAAATACCAAACCATATTACATGAGGGGAGGGGGTAGGGTGGGGAGGATAAGAGCTTGAGTTTTGTTTGATAGAACTAACTCGGTTTAAATCTATTGTTGCAGTCTTCACCTAAGATCCCACAATTTATAATTCCGGTCCACGTAAGATTCTGCTGTTAAAAAATAAACCAGAAAAATCAGCAACAAATTTTACAACACAGGAGTCATCTCTAAGATAAATTATCCCCTTCTGAAGTGAGAAGGGACTAAAAACGCTGCTTTCCATTTATATCATACTTTACTGAACAACAAAACCCTTCAAAGGTCATCCACGCTCATGCGTGTGAGATACAAGTTTGCTCCAGACGCAAGAATTATACCACAAAGGGATCACACCTAGGTGGGAACTCCTCGACGCTTATGATTTTGCCGAACATCGAACTCGCAATAAGAGCCTACCGCCTGAGCTCACAGCCAAGGCATGATTCGTTAGGTAGAGCCAACAAAGCCACCTCATACCCATGTCCATCAAATTATCAGGGAGGCATGTAGAAGAATAATATAATGTCTCAACATGATTGCCCATCACCATGAACGTCTGCTGAGTGATTGCTTCTTTAATAAGGACAGGGAACGCAACGACACAACCTAACAGACTGCACTATTCCTGCATCAGTAATAGTAGGTTTTGATCTCAATTGAAAAGTCCGAAGGTGCTGTTATGTCTTTTTTTATATTTGAAATTATTGTGTGCTCCACTTTGTGAAAAACAGGAAACAAAATTATTGTAATCAATGAAAGGTCTATTATCATTTATAGACCAAGAACACACTACTGTTCGCAATCAGATAAAGCGGGCATCGACCCTCTTTTGTGTTCGCTGTTCCTTACACATAAAGCAAGTAATGGCATGCGCCTAGAATCATGCAGTCATATCTTATATTCAGTTTTTAAAAAATATTTTTTTCACCATTTCTTATCGTAATTAAATATTTAAACTTCTTAAAAGGTTATCTTTATTATTTGGTATGTTAATAATTCTATGTTACTTGGACAAGTTTTCTTCTTATTTTGCCGATCTTCTAAATGTTTAACTAGCTATACCATAAAACTCTTAAATAATTGAACAGTCCGTATTCCACACAAAATTTTTTTTTCCTCCCTGTCATTCTAACCGTCATCCCGTCAGTTGATCCCAATCTCTCTCTCTCTCTCTCTCTCTCTCTCTCTCTCTCTCTCTCTCT
>NW_004797275.1:914091-922860 GCF_000002075.1 Aplysia californica
AGGGAAGGAAGAAGAAGGAAAAGGAAGAAAGAAGAAGGAAGGAGAAGGAAGAGGAAGAAAGAAGAAGGAAGAAGAAGGAAGAGGAAGGAAAAAGAAGGAAGAAGAAGGAAGAGGAAGGAAGAAGAAAGGAAGAAGAAAGGAAGAAGAAGGAAGAAGAAGGAAGAGGAAGGAAGAAAAAAGGAAGAAGAAGGAAGAAGAAGAAGGAAGAAGAAGAAGGAAGAAGAAGAAACTGGTATTTTTTCTCTCTCCAGGTTCTATATTTACCCGTCCGGACGTAGGAAACCAAGTTCTTGTGATCCAAACAAATTTACACAAAGACAATTCAAGTTTGCAATAATGCTTGATATGGATGACAACAACAACATTCACTTTAGAAAAGAACCCATAGGCTTTGGCAAGACTTGGTTACATACTGAATGTGGAAGTGAGCCTGGTCAGAAATGTCGACAAGTTCACTGTAACGGCGACGAAATTGAGCGGGTCAACGGACAATGTCTG
Organism: Aplysia californica; assembly: GCF_000002075.1. NCBI lineage: Eukaryota > Metazoa > Mollusca > Gastropoda > Aplysiida > Aplysiidae > Aplysia > Aplysia californica. The sequence goes on from NW_004797275.1 coordinate 914,590, forward strand.
TTTGAGCTTGTGTTTAGTATTGGGGTAAATGCACCACCCCTAATGTCAACGAGCTCAGGTGTTGTTCAAGATCCAACCGCAGCTAATACAGATACACACTTCAACTCCCGATTTATCGAGTATCTTAAGTGTGTGTTCCATCACAAGTACCAGTCGGCTGAAATATCTGAGATCAGCCCTTTCCCGGATAGTGAAAGATTTATAGGTAGCAATAATTTCTACCTTTTTATGATAAAAGGTATGTTCCCTTCGACGAGCACACTTCAGTACGATGTGTTCAAGGAGGCTATTGCCTTTTACATACAGTATTTTGGATGGGCATCAGGCACACCAAAATTGCGATACATTTTACATTCGTCAAACCAGGAGAGCTTCAAAACCCAAGAAGCGCCATCTGCGTTGTGGAACAGGTCGGCAGATGTCAACAGACCTTCTCATCCGTGTGGAAACAGTTCCCTCAACTGTTCTAAGGGTGACATGAATGAAACAAACAAAAACACAAGTGATGACTTTATATGCGAAGACACGTTCTTCAGAACAATTAGTAATACTACATCTTGTGTGTATGAATTTTTTTCAAAGGTCGACGATATGCCTATCTCAACTAGAATGATAAACCCTCTACGAAGTACCTCAAGAAACTTTGCATTTTGTGTTTCTGGAGAGAGGTCCAATCAAAACACAGAGAACGTAGGGTCACTTTCCATGCTTGTTCTATTCGTGGTAACAGTATGTCAGCAGTAACTCAAAGACTGGAACAGGAGTGTCATTGCACATGGACAGAGAGTGAGACGGAGGGGGAAGGGGGGGGGGGTAGCATCAAACAGAAACTGACAATGGTTATGAACTGATGTCAAAGAATGTGTAAAAATATGAGCAGCAATGTGGGTTGTTTTACATTTGATTCCAACAGAAACCACGTTTATCAAAGCTGCCTTCTTAAAAAATAATGTGTTTACGTAGATTTCAATCAGAGCATGTGTGACATAATGCAAATTACTTTCCATAAAATCAACTTAAGTATACCAATTTCTCAATAAAGTTCTTATACAAACAACTATATGACATGTTCCATTTCTTACTTACTTAGTGATGAATGTGTGAGCCAAAAGAAGAATGTGTCTACGGTTGTTTCTTTTCTTGAATTATTTGAAATAATTAAGTATTATAATATATAGAGACTTTTTCTTTTGCTGTGGTCACAATTGTTAACCATCTGCTGCATGTTTGACACGGGTTTTGGACACATTTGGAAAGGAAAGAAAGTTGCAAGTCAAAATTCCACCAGGTTTTGTCAGATCTGTAAGAGAAGATAGAAAGGAAAATCCTTTCAAGGTCTGAACGTTTGAAAACAATGACATGCTAGCATTTCAAAGAGATGTACTCGCAGGTTAAGAAAAAGAATAGTATGGGTTTAAAGCCTCAATCAACACTTTTATGTTATTGAAGAGGGGGGGGGGGAGGGGGTTGTCACAGGTTGACCCCGACAATAATTTTAGAACTAGATAGTGTTTTCCTACTTGACTTGAATAGAACATAATACCTTTAGTACATGTATATGATACAACTATTGTCTAACAAATGTACCCGCGAGAAGAGTGAAGTGCACAGAAGACCTAAAGGAGATGTCGTATTAGTATACTAGGGATGGACACAGGTTTAGAATTTAGCCCAAGTCAAATGTCTATGGTTGTTTCTTGTTGGTGGCATAGAGAGTGTACTCTGGCACGAAGTGAGAAGGGCTTGTGTTACTGATAATATAAAGCGTACATTTACCTCAAACATAGTTTAGACGAGCTGGGTACCCTGTTCGATGAATGAACTCAAAAGAATCGATCGTCAAGTCATTGTGGAACCAGTGTGCACTGCTTGTGAACAGAAGCCTCACTTGTTTGCAATGGCGTCTTAGAAGACGGACTTTCCAAATATTAGATCTAAAGGAAACTAATGAAAAACTGAAAATTAAATTACAGTGACTTCAGACTCGTTAATGTAACTGTGGACCCTATAAATGATTCTGAACCACCATTGTTTTGTTTTTTTCAAATTCGAAAGTTAAGTGGTTCGGATGTTTTAGACGCACCAAGTAAAAAAAGAAAACATGAGGCTAGATCTAAATGTATACGGGTCGCACACTTAAAATTGTGCTCAGTATTGCGCGACAATGCGCGATAGTATCGAACGGAAGTAGGCTTACGAATTGAAATAAACAAACCTGGCGGATTTTCTAAAATTACAGCGACAGAAGCGTCGGCCTACAAAAGCGATCGGCGAAATAAAGAAACTTAGCTTTTTGCAGCATAACTGTCTCAAAACTGAAAAATCGAAGGGCGTCTTGATCTGGAGAATATCTTAAAGAACCTTTTGGCGAAAACCGCATGTTGATCGATGCAGCCATTAAAAAGCCTTTTGAATAGCAAAATTCGGCCACCACAAATAGATAATACATTGTGTTTGAGCGTGTTTGAGGATAGCACATGATACTATGGCATCATGAGAATATAAAACTACTTTGTTACAACTAAAAAGAACGACACATAATGTCTTTGACATCTTGAGTAGACAATACGGTTTACTATAAGAGCGTCAGCCGCCATTTTGCAAGTAAAGTAAAGCACTCTTTTCCGAACAAGAAAAAACGTTTTCATTTTTTGCCTGAGTCCTAAGAGAATAATTGCATGTAAAATCTAAAAATGAAAATCAAGCTCAAATCTTTTCTTCGCCGGACCAAATACTGGAAGACGTCTATCCAGAGCAATAAAACATATCAGAAAACAATTCTCACTACAGTACGCCATACAACAAAGCTCAACAACCAACAACCCAGCACACGATTGTATTTTAAAAAAAAATAATTATCCAGACATAATATGTGCAATGCTGTAACGATGGCAGATTAAATATTCCGCCTTAGAGATGTTTAGGCCCTCGAGGACGCAGCATTTACAGAGAAGACAAAGTAAATTTTGTGTACGACTTTCTTCGTGGCTACTGACCCAAACAACTTTAGACTCAGACATCACCACAAACAATAAATCATGCACAGACGCCCCCCCCCCCCAAAAAAAAATACAAACAAAAAAACAAAACAAAAAAACTACAACAAACAACAAAACAAAAACAAACATCCCAAACATTCAAAACAGTATTAAAACTTTTTTTAAACTTCTGAAACAATATCCCGACGCAAGGAAAGTTGGCTTTTAATCGGATTGTAGACAATTCTCCAATATCATCCTTTATGATTCTGTCCGCTTCCTTGTCTTGCCTCCCTTCACTTACCTATTTCACACTCTTAAATCTGAAATAGTTAAACCTTTTTTTTATGCGGACGATGACCGTCCACCCGATAGAAAAGAGGGGCAGATTTCTCCGTTCCCCGGGTGCCTCGGGCAGTATCTGCCTCGCTAAACGAGTGGCCAATGGCCGGAGGAGAAGCTGAGAACAGATACCACCTTTGATGTTCGCCAAAAGGCCGAGAAGCGATTCATTCCTTTACTGTGCAAAGGGGGAGGGGGGGGGGAATATCGTGTTTACAAGGCCACCTATCAATGTGGGCATCCTATCCTCTGGCAAATATATACTTTTCCCTTCTGTTGGGTTCAACGAAACACACCCTCCAACAGAAAGACCTCAGATATACTGTCAAAAGCTACACCTCCAGTCTGTGGGAGGTTCATTGGAGTGAACAATTACTGAATAACAAACTCTTCAAAGTAATGCCCAAACTGAGCCAACAAAAATCCTCGGACTGCTCTAGAATATAATATGAAACTTTCTTATTGCATATTGTGTTTTATGGTCCTGTACAGTAAAAAAATGTTCCTCTGGGACGATAAAGTATTTTCGTATCTGATCTTATCTGATCTTTTCTGATCTTATCTTATCTTATCATTCCACACAAATACCTCCTGCAAGGAGCTGAGAGGCTCTTTTGCATCGGGTGACAAACGAATATAACTATCAGGCACATACTTATAGAATGTCCAGACTTTGGAGAGACCCGATGGAAACATTTTTAAATGTACAAATTTAAAGACAAGGCTCTCGTGTCCTAGAGGTTAAGGTAGTCGCCTCTCATTCAAAGGTTCCCGGGTTCGAGTCCGGTTAGCGACGGAACATTTTTCTTCTCTAAAATTGTCATTTTTAACCTCTTTTCTTCCTCTCCGGCAATGTTCTGTCGTCTGCTTTCGTCTCCACTTTCTGCCCCCATCCCCTCACCTCCTTTGCCCCCTACTCTGTGCTCCTGATTCTTTCTGCCGACTTTCTACTGCTGCTCCTTGTTTCCTTCTTACTGCTGTCTTTCAGCCACACCCCTGATCGTCTGGTAGGAAATCTCGAAGGTTCCGTGTGCAAGTTGCTCACGTTAAAGACCGCCCTATTTGGTCTAAAATCGATAGAAGTAGGTTTAGGGCGTCACCCGGGTAAAATTCAAAATCTCCTAGGGGGCTCTCGTGGCCTAGAGGTTAAGATGTTGGCCTCTCATTCCAAGGTCCCGGGTTCGAATCCGGGTTACGACCGAAAAAATTTTCTTATCTAAATTTGTCTCCTTTCCCCTCATTTCCTGCTCTCTAGCAATGTTCTGTCGTCTGCTTTCGTCTCCTCTTTCTGCCCCCACCCCTTCACCTCCTTTACCTCTTTCTCTGGGCTCCTGATTCTTTCTGCAGCCTTTCTACTGCTACTCCTTCACTTCTTCTTACCGCTGTCTTTCAGCCACACCCCTGATCTTCTGGTAGGAAAGATCTACACCTAGCAATCTCGGACAAGGGCGAAAAATCTCGGAGGGCCCGTGTGCAAGTTGCGCACGCTAGAGATCCCTTGGTGGTCTAAAATCGATAAGAGTAGGCTTTGGCCGCCACCCGGGCAAAATTCCAAATTTCCTACCAACTGAAAATATCAGGTGTGTCCTGCGCGCTCATATGACCTTATGCAGTTGCGAGCGCCGTAAAACACTTTACAAAACAAACATACAAAATTTCCTACCAACTGAAAATGTTTAATATATGTGTCCCGCGCGCTCATATGACCTTATGCAGTTGTGAGCACCGTAAAACACTTACCAACCACCCCCACCCCACCCCCAAAAAATCAACAGCAAAAATTTTAAGAACTTGTTTTCCGCCCATGATCTCAACAGAATTTTTGGTTTTACAAAGCGCTGTAAAATTGCTGTTTTCAAAACTAAATTTTACCATAAATTTTTTGACTGAACATAAAATGAAACCAAGCCCTGCCGTGAACTGTCAAACATTATAACCATCTTGTGTTTCGCGAGCTCATACGACCTTATGTAGTTGCGAGAGCCGTAAAATGTCCTGTTTGCATGGCTACGTAACCTTGTGGCTATCCGCAGAAACGAGCAAGTCGACCTCTTGGCGAAGGAATTATAATTTCCCCTCTCTTTTTTTTTTGAAAGGGGGGGGGGGGAGGTGGGTGGAGCAACCGAGAAAATACAGACTTTAATAATACAGTCTCAAGCATCACCTTGCTTCCCACCTTCAGTTTGTGGGAAGAACGCTAGAACGAGCAAGTGAATAATACTATGTTCCACGCAATTTACCGACCTGTGCAATCTTAACGCTGCTCGTTTTAACGATGGTATAATTGAGCCGCGATCTGAAGTGTGCGTTTATATTTTATGTTTTAAAAATATTTTATAAGAAGCCACTTCCATCTTTATTTATTCTTTTACTCACATCAGGGAACGTTCACATACATTTTCAAAAGTGTAAGAATATAGAAAATTAAATTAAAATTAAAATCAAAATCAAAACTACCACATGAAACTGAAGAGCTCACAAGAATGATACAATGCCTGGTATCAAACTCAAGGTTCACAATGTACTCTTAATTTACTGTGCCCCTTGAGCCGAGCGTTAAAACGTGCAGCACAATCTTAAGATTATTCAGATCGGTAAACTGTTCAGAAAAAAATTAGGCCCCCCCCTCCCCCAGGGGCGGTGCTACTGACTGAAGTGTCTTTAGGCCATTCCCAAAGGGTGGACATTGACATGTTCCTATGCACAGTAGAATTGTAAATGGGCTAATTCATCAATGTCGTGCTCATAACTGTGCCTGAACTGCAACTGGGAACTGCTGCTTTTTCTTTCCTTATCCTTACTACCGTCATTTTTCTTCTACTTCTTTTGTATGTTTGTCTCACTCTTGTGACTCACTATTTCCGGGATGCCTTGATAGTCGAAGCAGACTTTTGTGCTGCTGAAACTAGAGAGGTGAACAGAGTAAGCCTGATTCGCTGTAAGGACTTCTCTGTTGACATCCTCCCCTTGGCGCTCATATGACCTTATGAAGTTGCAAGTGCAGTAAACCCTCTACTAAAACTAAAAAAAAAAAGAACAAGTTAGTAATAAACTTCATTACGTTATGCCCACTCTGAGTCCATGAAGAACTTTTGGGTCTTTTCAGTTATGAATGCCTCCCGGACGCATAAATAAGACAAGATAAGATAAGATAATACTTTATTATTCCAGAGGGAAATTTTCCTTGGCTGTACAGGACCGTAAAAACACATGTAGGTATACATTTTAAAAATTAAATCATATATATTATTCTCATTAAAACTCAATATGAAAGGAGAAGTAAAGCTGACAAAATGTACATTTACATCAAATGCATCATTCAACCACATGCAGGAATTTAAATACTAGACCTCTGGAGTTATAAACAGATACATACTCTAAGAGCAACACACATCTGTGCTCATTCTGACAAAAGCCTTATGCTAGATGGTAAAAAAAACCCTTCTTTTATATCTTTCTTTCTTTGTTCTTGTAGGTACATATCTGCCGCTGCGTGATCTTACAATTTGTGTGGAAAAGGGGTGGGATGGGTTGTTTATAATGCTTTTTATCTTTTTTTATACGTGTGGTGTTATACATTTCATCCATTCTTATAAAATCATATCCAGAGATCTTGCTGGCTTTCTTAATGGTTCTGTCAAATTTTTCTTTATCTTTCACCTTACAATTCCCACCCCAGCAGCAAATACAACATAACAGCACATTTTCAATCATAGAATGGTAAAAAAAAAAGGACATAATCTTATTGTTAACATGGAAACTTCTTAATTTCCTTCAGAAAAACATTCTTTGATTTACTTTTTTATGCACAAGAGCAGCGTGGGGATGCCAGTCAAGTTTGTGGTCGATTGTTACACCAAGATACTTGTAAGAGCTTACCACCTCCACCTCTTCATTTTTAATAAATAGTAGTTGCAATTGGTCTGTTTTTACTTTAAAGTCTATTATTAATTCCTTTGTAATACCTCCTGCAGGGAGAAAAGAATTCATTAAAAAGTTACTTGGGTGAATAATTTGTTCTCCAATGTTGATCTTATAAGATTGCCATTTAAAAAAAATAAAGACCATTGATCTTTACTCAGATATAGAGATGAAATTATTTCTAAATTGAAAGTGGCTGTTATTACTATTCGTGTTTTTATTATGTTTTTTCTTTAAACTTCAACCATAAAGAAAAAATAAACCCTGCTGTGAGCTCCGTGAAAACAGCCTGCGTGTGTCTTGTAAGCTCATGCAGACTTGTAGATTGTGAGCAACGTAAAATTCTTTCCAAACAGAGAACGGACAATTAAAAGAAAACTCTTTGTGAAAGGCAAGGCAGTTTCAATAATTCGTAATCGCACTGGTTCCTCGCCATTGTATCATTTTACAGAGAGAGAGAAAGAGGGATGGGAGTGGAGGGGAGGCGTGCATAAATAGGGTGGGGTTTTGAAGGAAGATGGAAAAGAGAGAGAGGGAGAGGAAGAAAAAGGAAGAAGAAAAAAGATGATGAAAAATGAAAAGAAAAAAAAAGTAGAAGAGATAGATCCAGTGTGTGTGTGTGTGTGTGTGTGTGTGTGTGTGTGTGTGTGTGTGTGTGTGTGTGTGTGTGTGTGTGTGTATGTGTGTGTATGTGTGCATGAGTGCTTACGTATTTTAAGTGGGATGGGGATATTTGCACGCTTTTTGTGTTGGCCATTTTCCTGAGGGTATCCTTAATTTTTAAGATTATAAATAAGGAAAGAAGCAGCGGCAGTAAGTTCGACAGTTACAGCAGAACAGTGCATTTGGACACAAATATTACAGGGAGAAAATCTTCTTTACTTCGATTCGAATTCCCAAATTCTGCCTAGTGGCCAAGCTCGTTTGCCCGAAAACAATTCTCTCAAAAGGAAAACAATGGATTCTACCCTGACTATGAGTGTATGTGTGTGTGTTTGGGGGAGGGGGATGGAACAGAGAGGTGGTCCAA
>NW_004797275.1:922960-934965 GCF_000002075.1 Aplysia californica
GGCTGGCCGTCTGCGACAGTTTGGGCTCTATTATCCTTGTCTTCATCATTATTATTGTTTCTACTGTTCACTAATTAGTCCCAGTATCTTCCTCAGAATTATACCAGGACGCGGGCCTGTACGAGCGACTGACGCTCATTGAGCGAGAGTACAAGGACGTCAACGTCTTACTGCACAAACCGAGGACTAAGCACTACCTTTATCAAGTGAGCTCAAATATCTCAGCATCGTAAAAATAGTGTCAGATCTGAAACAGACATTGACGGTCATGTTTTGCCGTCTATTTCGCCACTCAGACGCTCTATTTAAAAAAACAACAACAACAGCCCAAAACAAAACAGAAAAAGTCACCACCACCACCAACAACAATAATAAAAAGAAGAAGAAGAAGAAGAAGAATAAGAAGAAGAATAAGAATATAAATCAGAATAAAAATAGAATAAGAAGAATATAAATAAGAATAAGAAAAGCTCCTTCGTCAATGTGTGAATATGAACAATACATCTATAGAGGAGAATATTTCTCATGCCAAGTAGAGGATTTTGAAGAAATAAAGGTCAAGATGACTAGAAGCTTATGTTGTGGTATTATGGTTTGCTTCTGCCCTCCCCCCTCTCTCTCTCTCTCTCTCTCTCTCTCTCTCTCTCTCTCTCTCTCTCTCTCTCTCTCTCTCTCTCTCTCTCTCTCTCGTTAACATCGTCTTCGCCAATCTCCTCTTTCTACCTTGCCCCCCCCACTCCTTCTCATCCTCCCTTTCACCCTGCTGACTGTTACATTGTAAATATTTCTGCGATCACCTAACGCGCTTGACACTGTAAGTTTTGATCCTTGAAGTATGCTCAGTGGATGGTGATGGACTCACCTCGAAAACGAAAAAAGCTTATTGACAGCTCGTTAAGTCTGTACTGACTAACCTTGTGCATCAGACAAATCCATAATCCCCTCACAAAGTAATTTTGAGAAGACAATATCACTACAAACATGAGGTCGACAAAATTTGAAACTACTTCAAAGGCTGATCAAATTCCATCATAGCACAGATACCTGCAGGCTTGGAGATTCCATTATCTTAAAAAGGGGTGAAAACGATAAAACATTCTAAGAACTTTCCATCGTTTAGGATATAAAAATGAATTGCAAATCCCGATACGCAATTCTCTTCATCCAAAATGAAAGAGTTAGTTGGATAATATGTTTATGTAAAACGTGCTAATCAGGTAGTAGCTCCAGTAAAACCAGAAATATTCTGTGCTCAATAATACGTTGTCTATTTGATATTGAAGACAATTCAGTTTGTTGGACGGTAAGCAAAACTGCCGGCACTTTTCTCATAAGCCAACGCGGATTCGGAAAATATATTTGATTGTGATATTCTCCTGTGCCAGATCGAGGGGACAAGTGAAGTTTCGTCAACCCTTCTCTGAGGTGAACTGAGACATGTAAAGAATGTGAAGGAAGTACTTCCTGATAGTGGCAATTGACATCACAAATTCCCGTCTTTATCCAACCGAACCTGGACACTTGAATATTCTTTCAAAGATGATTGTCGTTCTTCTACTTTGCATCTTGAATTTATCTACGAGCACAACGAACGTTCTTTCTTTCATGCAAAAGCCTGAGTATAAGCTTACTGCTCCACATGAGGACAACATGAGACAGATGATCTTGCATGAGACTGGTCGTACAGGCACAAAGAGCAATGGTAGAGATTCTATTATGTTTTTAAAGAAATACAACCCAGCCACAATTTGGTACAGGCTATTAGAACAGTTTGAACTTGAACAGAAATTACAGAGAGAGGTGCACCCGCTTCAACAGTCCGATCAGACTGAGTCAGAAAAGAACGCAATCCATTTTCCAGGAAGACAACGAAGACAAGCTATTTCTGACGACTCGTCCACAACAAAAGAAGACATTACGATTAAAGACGCACAGACACTGATCACTGGAGAGTTAGATTGGGATAGCTTGACCAACCACAGTGGGACTGACGTAGCAGCAAATACTTCCTCCAACTCTTCCTCCAACACTTCCTCAAAAACTTCCTCCAACACTTCCTCCAACATTTCCTTCAACACTTCCTTCAACACTTCCCCAAACACTTCCTCCGACACTTCCTCAAACATTTCCTCAAACACTCCCTCAAACACGTCCTCCGAGTCTTGCATAGATTACTGTCTGACCGTCCACAATAACGTGTCTTGCCCATGTGATCCAGTATGTTTCTTTAGAGACTCATGTTGTCGAGACATTGACCAGCTGTGTCCGGCGGAGTGGACAACGACACTCCAACTGTTTCATCCCAACATATTCCAAACCCGTCCTGTCTGTGACTCGGACATGAGAGTACCGACCCTGGACTCGTGTCCTGATAGCCTATCTGGTATGCTGGATCCTCCACAAACCTCCTCTCTGGCCCAGCGTTTGAAGTAAGAAGTTTCATATTTTAAACATTTACTTTTTTGAGTTGTACTTGTAGATGGCAATGACTTTTGTCCTCAATTGAGTAATCAAGAAAATTCCTCTCAGTGTCAACATGACTTCACCTGTCGATTTTGACATCGTGTTCCCAATTCTTCTTTTTGGTGTGTTCAATTTGTTTAATACTAGAACAAGATGATTTCTTTAATCAACACTTTAGCCAGACAAACCCAATTTCAGTGAGAAACACAGCCCGTTTGATGTGGAGTCACTAATCGAACAGATGGTCTTGAACAACAAACAATTATTATTGAAAATTGACGTTCTTCCAGATCGGTTGTCAATGCTATCTAGAAGAGCTTTATTTGGTGAATCTCGTTCTTTTTTAACGAATGTTTATCAGTATTGTGAGATATAGTTAATTCGTTTTGACTGAGAACATTGCCAAAATGAGCTGACTTGTTAATTTTTAAATTCCTTTTTAAATACATAATCAGGAGACACGAAATCTGACAACGCTATATAATATTTGTGGTACCATAATGACAGTAGATGGTACTACATGCAGCTGTTCTTACTGCGTTGAAAATGATGTATACGGGAGTATGAAAGGTTAAGGAAGTGAACCCTAAACAAATCCGAAGGAAGGGCCCCTAAGGCAATAGACAGGGAGAAATGATCCGAACTATCTTCTGGCAGCCCCTGCAATCTTACTGGTTCCAAATGTATTGACCTCGTCGCTTCTTTGGACTAAATCAGCAAAGACGAGAGGGAGTGCAAATTGGCCAAGGCACATTCTCCATACAGTCAAGCCCAGGCATTTAGCTTAGTCAAGATTTCAGTATTTCTGGGAGAATGCTGCAAAAGAGTAAATACAGCTGACTCTTGTACCATCAGGGAAAGAAACTACATATTCCTCTGAAAGGGTATAGGGGAAGATGAGAGGAGAATCCATGGTGTGGGCTTTGTAGTACACAACAAATTGCTGAACAGGATCAGCATCTTCCAAGGTATATCCTAACGTATCACTGCCATGGAATGGAATCCAAAACTGGAAAGGCTCACTTCATCAGCGCCTACGCCCCAACTCTAACAACAGAAAATGAGAAAAAACCAATTTTACGAGGAACTTCAGGATGCAATCAACAAAGTCCCAAAAGCAACCCAACTCATGGGCGACTTCAATGCAAGAGAAAATACTAAAAACAAAGTATTGCCCACTTGCCTTGGACCTTTTGGGCTGGGAAAAATCAGCAATAATGGTCAGAAACTTTTAGAATTCTGCACAAATAACAACATTTGCATCACTAACACCTTTTACAGAGGCAATGACAGACACAAGGTTTCTTGGTGCCATCCAAGATCGGGCCATTGGCATCCAAATCGAATTCGTCATCGACAGAAAGAAAAGTGCCAACATGGTAAAGCAAACAAGATCCTTCTGCAGTGCAGACTGCAACACAGACCACCTTTTAGTTATAGCTAAGGCAAAGATAGTCACAAAGAAAACACCAAGAGCTGAAAAACAAAAGAAACTAAGATCAACATAAAAATACCAAAGACCCAGCGTTAAAGGCAAAATTTCAAAAACCTGTTAAAGAAGAGCTCCAACATCTAGATAGCTCATCCCCAGACAACATGTGGAATAGCATGAGATCAACAATTTATAATTCTGCGTCAATTACTTTTGAAATAGAAAGACCTTGCAAGGAGGACTGGCTTGAAGCCAGTGCATCAACACTCGCACCACTACTCGAGAAAAAGGGTAAGATCCTAATAAAACATAACGCAAATCCCACAAAGCAACAAATTTGAGGCAGCGTGGTGGAATCAGGCTCTCGTCAATTTTTGGGCATATTGAGTTATTGGTATTATCTTAAAGCTTGTTCTTTTGTCTTGCTTTAAATGAAAAAATTACCCATTCATCTTCAATAGAAGTGGCGATATTTTGGATTGAAGGAGGTGGGGGGTCACCTGATTTGTAAGATAAAATTATTGAGAAAATGGCCGCCAAAGCTTGGTAAATTCCAAGGCTGGAGAGTCCATGAAAACTGTAAATTTATATTTTTTTGCCTTAAATCAACGTTTTCCGTAAAGTCCTCATTATGTTTGTAAATGGACATAAAAGGTGTTGAGCCAAACACAACAATTTGATAAAAACTGCTAAGCAGGGAGAAAACTGCTGTTTTCTTCGATTTAATTATTTTGACGAGAGCCTGATTCCACCACGCTGCCTCACAAATACCCGCAGCTAAATCCGACCTTTAAAGAGAAACCAGAAAGTGCGCCAATCAGTACTGGGACACGATATGCTCAGAAATGCAACAGGCAAGCGGTACGGGTAATATCTGGAAAAAGTATGAAAAGATCAAATTTGCTCTTGGACCAAATACAAACGAAGTGGCACCATTAAAGTCTACGAGAGGTGAACAGCTGACAGACAAGAAGAAACAAATGGAAAGATGGGTGGAATATTGTTCAGACTTATACTCAGTGGAGCGGCATGTTGATAGACAGCTACATGAGGCCATTCCTCAGCCCTCAGGGGGCTCTCGTGGCCTAGAGTCTAAGGTGTTGGCCTCTCATTCAAAGGTCCCGGGTTCGATTCCGGGTAGTGATCAAAAAATTTTCTTCTCTAAAATTGTCTCCTTTCACATCCTTTCCTGATCTCTAACAATGTTCTGTTGTCTGCTTTCATTTCCACTTTCTGCCCCCACCCCTTCACCTCCTGTGCCCCCTCCTCTGGGCTCCTGACTCTTTCTGCAGCCTTTCTACTGCTACTCCTTGGCTCCTCCTAACTGCTGTCTTTCTGCCACACCCCTGATCTTCTGGTAGGAAAGATCTACACCTAGCAATCTCGGACAAGGGCGAAAATTCTCGGAGGGCCGTGTGCAAGTTGCGCACGTTAAAGATCCCTTGGTGGTCTAAAATCGATAAGAGTAGGCTTCGGCCGCCACCCGGGCAAAATTCAAAGTTTCCTACCAACGAAAAAGTATTAGGTGTGTCCCGCGCGCTCATATGACCTTATGCAGTTGTGAGCGCCGTAAAACACTATACTAAACAAACAAACAAACAAACTCAGCCCTCGAAAATGTCAGAAATTGATACAACACCGACAGAAGAAGAACTCTCTTTTGCAATCGATGAACTCGCTTGCGGGAAGGCAGCAGGAAAAGACAACGTACCTGCTGCAATTGCTGAAAGAGAACAAAGAGACTCTCTTCTCATATCCCTACCAGCTACTAACGACTTGTTGGCTGAAAGCAGAAATTCCACATGACATGAAAGGTGCCAAAATCACCACACTCTACAAAAACGAAAGGGACAAAGGAGATTGCAACAACTGTAGAGGTATCTGACTGCTAAGCATCACTGGAAAAGCTTTTGCTAGGATCATCCTAACGTGACTTCATAAACTAACAGAAAGAGTCCTACCAGGGAGCCAATGCGGGTTCAGATGAAACCGCCCAACAATGGACATGATCTTTTCTATTCCTCAGCTACAGGAAAAATGCAGGAGCAACAACTGCCATTACATACTGCGTTCGTCGATCTGATAAAAGCTTTTGATACAGTCAGTAGATGAGAACTGTAAATGGTGTGTGGAAAAATTGGCTGTCCCCCAATACTGCTACAGCTTATCATCTCATTCCACGATGATATTATGCCCACCCTTCAGTTTGACGTTTCAACATCAAATAAATAGCTTCAGTATCAATGCCGGAGAAAGCAAGGTTGTATCTTAGCACCAACCCTTTTTAGCAATTATTTTGCTGTCTCACTGCAACACACTTTCAAAGAGTCAACAGGGGATGTCTTCTTTCACTGAAAAACTGATGGGTCGCTCTTCAATATTGGTCTACTCAACGCCAAGACCAAGATCAAGATCAACAAAGCAACAGTACGAGACCTTCTCTTCGCCAGATGCTGCTCTTGTTGCTCATAATGAATCAACCTTATCAACAGGATGCAATGTCTTTAGCTTGGTCATCAGTGTTAAGAAAACAGTCATCCTTACCCAAAAAGGTGCAGAGCAGAGCCATATATGTCTGAACGACAAGGAACTCGAGACACTGGACAAGTTCTGTTCTGAGGTCTACCTTCAGCTCTACTTCATCCCTTGATTATGAGATCAACATCAGGTTGGGGAAAGCACCAACAACTTTTGGAAGGCTGAAAAAACGAGCTGGGGAAAACAGAGATTAACCATCAAAACAGAGATCAAGATTTATGAAGCATGTGTTCTCAGCACACTCCTTTATGAATCTGAAACTTGGACCTTGTACAGCAGACAAGAAAAGCGCCTCGACATTTTTCATCTCAGATGCAGCCGCAAGATCTTAGGCATTTCATGGCGTGACAAGGTTAAAAATGTTGAAGTGTTGGCACAGGCAAACCTCCAGAGCATGGCAACTATCCTGTGTTTAAAAAGATTGAGATGGCTGGGCCATGTCAAGATAATGGACGACAACCGGATACCGAAGCAACTTTTCTGTGGAGAACTTGCCCAGGGAAAGAGACCAAGAGGAAGACCATAACTGAGGTACAAAGACACCTGCAAAAACAGCTTATCTAAGCTTGGGGTGGATGCTAGCATCTAGGAAGAAATCTGAGGACAATGATAAGGGAAAGAACTATAATGCTATAGAGCAGCCTTAGAAACATCAATGCTGGGAGGCGCCAACGGCGAAAGGAAAACAGCGGAAATACAGAGCTTCAGGCTTAGGATAAATTAGCCATGAAAGAAGCTGCATGAAGACAACCTTGAGACCATTTAAGCTAAATTGACCGTCTGCATGGACAAAAAGAGCCATAATATAATATTTACTATTATTGTCACCTTTATTTTAAAATGACGATTGGAAAACTGTTGTTTTAGTGTCAAAGCTGTTTTATTTATAACATAGCCTGATAACGGTTATGTAAGTAAAGACAGATGTTTCTATTGCATTTAACTTAATTTGAGTTCAGAATCACTGTATTAGAAAGTATGGCATTTTTCTGACGATTGCGCATGTTCCTACCTCATCAAAGTTGTAGTTGGTAGTTGAAAAACAAATTTAGACAGCGGAAATAATAGAGCTCAGCAAAATTAAGTTTTGCATCTTGGTGATATTAGGCTCTCGTCAAAATAATACGTGAGGCACCGTGGTGGAGTCAGGCTCTCGTCAACTTTTGGGCACATCGAGTTATTGGTATCATCTTAAAGCATGTGCACTTGTCTTTATTTGGATGAAAAAAAATATCGTCGGCGGAGAATTCTAACCGTCCAACTCCGATTTCGTAAATTTTGCAGGAGAGACAAAAAACTGAATTCAAAGGCTCCTATGGGGATTTACTATCTCTAAATGCGCTAGACTGGAATACATAACTCTACTTTTAAGTATTTAAAACAAAATTGCCGAAATTTTATTATTTTAAGTGCTAAACCAAAGTTATACGGATAGACCGCTCAGTTTTGGATTTCTAACCGTCCAAGTGTCGACGAACGAATTGTTCGTTTAGAATTCTCCAACCCGGCGGGGACGCCACGCGCTTCGTTACGTCTAACTCAGTCATCATGACACGTTAGTGTTACCGAACAACTCGAAATGACTACACCTGCAGTCAATCCAACAGGATGCCAACTATAAAAGTTCTAATTAGTACTACATAGTACTGTAGATTTAGAATCTAACAATAATACTGTTTTATTATATCTAAAACTGAACGTCGCACTTTATTTCCACATAATTCTAATTAGGCAATGGGCTTGTCGACAGATTGAGTGCGTCGTTAAATTTTTACTATAAAGCTACTAGATCTATTTGATCCTCCATTCTCAAGGAAACTGTGAGAAGGATTTGTTTCTTGTCTAGCTACAAGAGAGAGAGAGAGAGAGAGAGAGAGAGAGAGAGAGAGAGAGAGAGAGAGAGAGAGAGAGAGAGAGAGAGAGAGAGAGAGAGAGAGAGAGAGAGAGAGAAGGGGGGGGGGAGCAGAGAAGAATTTCCGTATACGAATTGTCTTCATGGAGCTTCTTTTATGGCTAATTTTTCCTGTTTGAAGTGCAGAATCTGTCGCAGTGCTTGCTCTCTAGTCACTAGCATAATAGTTCTTTCATTTATCATTTTCCTCCATGTTTTCCTGTCCTCGGTTATTTCTTCACAGATGCTGACATCTACTCCAAGCTTAGATAATCTGTTTTTGCAGATGTCTTTGTACCTCAGTTTTGACCTTCCCCTTGGCCCCTTTCCCTGGGCAAGTTGTCCATAGAGAAATTGCTTCGGAATCCGGTTGTCGTCCATTCTCTTGACATGGCCCAGCCATCTCAATCTTCTTAAACACAGGATTATTCGTAGGGTTGATTCATTATGAGCGACAACAGCAGCATCACCGGCAAAGAAAAGGTCTCGTATTCTTGTTTGGTTTGTTGATTTTGGTCTTGGCTCGAAGTCGAGCAAGATTGAAAAGCGACCCATCAGTTCTCCAGTGGAAGACACTGAAATGCTTTTAACTCTAAAAACATTGTTTATCTTGGTTGGAAGACTCTAGAAGTAATATGATTTTTTTAAAGCTCAACTAAACCTCATATAATGCATCCCCAACTAATGTATGGCCTAATTAAATAACACATTTTACATAGAAAGTCATCAAGATGAGGTATGCCATAGCAGCATCCAGTGTCAACAGGAATGAATTATCCTCTTGTCCAAGCACCATTATGAGGCTTTAAAATTCTCTACCCAATGAAGCTAAAGCTCTGGTAGGCTAAAAATAAACTACATAAACCAAAACACAATACATTGCATATCAAATTAGACTTAACCGTGGGTTTTGACTTGCGCACTGGTGACGTACTCAATTCTAGATTGTCATAGAACTTGTGGTAGTCAGATGGCACAACAGACTTCATTTCTTGCATGTGTTATTAAAGTTCACTATGGACGAATTAAACTTTCTACCCTGGTACAGAGGCAGTCCCTTCAGGTCTTTATGGAGAATGTCTGTGGACTCGCCACGCTTCAAAGGCAGATGTGACCAGTCATCATCAAATCTCAGTTTGTATTTAATTTGACCATCTGGTGTGTAAACTCTGGTTGGTTAGTTTGATGAAATCAGAAAAGATACAATGAGTCAAATACTTGACTACATATGGTTTCACTTTCCTACTTTCTTCCATTAGCCTGACATAATCAGCTGGGTAGCAGATGTGCTGTGAGCACTGTCCAACTACATCTGTGTATAGCTCTTCTCCAGAAATTTTAATGTTACAGTTTTACCATTGACAGAGCTGAAATGTAACAGTGCAGAACTCATTGTGACTTTGCAGTTCTGATACAACCACATCCATCTGAATATAATGATCTGGAGTCAAATCAGATGACAACAAATCAGCCTCACAAGGAGCAAATTTATTTGCAGTCAGAGCACCTTCGCATTCATTTGAGACATAACATACACAGACCTTGCTCTCTAGGTCCTATACTGTGAAATTGTGTACATTCAATTTCGTCTTGTAGTACAAAGCAGAAGCATTTGTGCGTGGATATATATAGCAGAACTGATTGCTGGTCCATTTTGATGTACATGTATTTGATTTTGGGGCTGCCCATGCATTTTTCCTTGTCTATTGTCTTTTTGTATGCCCCCTCTTCCACATTCCCCTCCTCAAAGCCCACACAAAGATCACACCTATCTTTTCGAGGATGGAACCATGACAGGTTCATAGCATTGATCTTCTCTTTAAACTTTAAGGTAGAAAGTACCCCTGCCCCCCCCCCTCATACTTTTCTTTATACAAACGGCGGTACATTGCCTGTAAGCTCTGGAAAACAGGTTCCAAGTATAACTTACTGGAGTCGTTCGGCAATAGTGAGACGGCAACTTGGGCAGATCACGAAGAAACTGTTTAAGTACCTTTGATGCTGTAGTCTCCTCCCTGACCCTTTTCTCTGAACTGGAACCTCACCCTCTGCTACACCCAACCCACATGTGAGAACAATGTGAACACACTAGTAACAAAGTACAGGACTTAAGAAGAAAACCGTGCACTCTTTGACTCCGGCCCCATTCACTCGCAGATGGTACTTCATGGACCACGATCTTCTGCTTTCTCTCTCCTTTTTCTCCACAGGCTCGACACAGTCAACCAACCCTTTAACAAAAGCAACCTTTTCTGATTTTACATTTATTTAAAATCAAACGCCTCCATCAGAGCAAAACTTTATCGCCGTGATCCACAATGGCGAGCTACCTAAACGAATTAGACGGTTAGAATTCTTCAGTCACCGAAGCCAGTCGGAATATACGGTTAGAATTTCTCTTTAAAACAAGATTTTCGTTTGTCAAAATTGTTCTAGATTTTAATAGGACGTAGCCATTCGTTATGTCAATCTATTTTAAGGAAAAAAGCATTTCGAGAAAATTTGGAGTTAGACGGTTAGAATTCTCTGCCGACGATATCCATTTATCTTAAATACAAGGTGATATATTTGAGAATGAAGGAGGTGGGGGTCACCTGTTTTCAGAGGTAAAATTAGCGAGAAAATGGCCACAAAAGATTAGTTATTTCCTTAGCTTAAGAGTCCGTGGTAACTGAAAATTTACATCTTTTGTGACTTTACTCAACGTTTTTCAGAAAAATCCACACAGAAATGAGTTCTTTAATTAATGGGCATGAACAGTGTTGAGGCCAAAAACAAAAATTTGATAAAAATTCACAAACCAGCGGAAAAATGCAAGTTTTTATACTTTGATTATTTTGACGAGAGCCTGATTCCACCACGTTGCCTCACAACAGTCAAAGGAATACGGTGTTTTCCACCCATTTGTCAATGTTTATCAATTCTTTCCAGGATCAACACCTAACGTGTTCATAAAAAATAATCATGTAAGAATTCAACTGAGAACGTTTGACAAAAAAATTACATTTTCATTTTCCATGAACATTCAAGCTTTTGATGTCCAAAATTTTGGCGGCCATTTTCTCGTTAATTTTGTCTTTTACATCAGGTGAGGCCCACCTCCTTAAATGGCAGAGATCTATTAAAGATAAATGGGTTTTTTTTTCAACAAAAGCAGGGGGAATGAATAGGCTTTAAGATTATTCCATATGTCCACTAAACACTCACTATTTTTTTAGCACACTGATCGATTTTTTGAATATGAAAGAAAATGTTGTCTGTATTGGTTTTACTTAATCTTTTTATGGTAATATCTCAAAAGAAGCAGCAAGTCTTATTTGTATCCTCATTAGCAAAGGCAAAAAGATCAAACAAGTCCAACAGTTTAAATATCTAGAATATATAATAACATTTGATGCAAAATGAGAGGCAGCGTGGTGGAATCAGGCTCTCGTCAATTTTGGGGCATGTAGAGTTATTGGTATCATCTTAAAGCTTGTTCACTTGTCTTTATTTGGATGAAAAAAAATATCCGTTTATCTTAAATACAAGTCGAGATATTTGCGAATGAAGGAGGTGGGGGTGACCCGTTGTCAGAGGTAAAATTAATGAGAAAATTGCCGCCTAACATTAGTTTTTTCCTTAGCTTAAGAGTCTTTGGTAACTGAAAATTTTTATTTTTTGTGCATTTAATCAAGGTTT
>NW_004797275.1:936779-951751 GCF_000002075.1 Aplysia californica
AGAAGAAGAAGAAGAAGAAGAAGAAGAAGAAGAAGAAGTAGAAGAAGAAAAAGAAGAAGAAGATGATGATGATGATGATGATGATGATGAAGTAACTGGTATCTGTTTTTTCTCGTCAGACTATATATTTACTCTTCTGAACGTACAAAACCACGTTCTTGTGATCCAAACAAATTTACACAAAGACAATTCAAGTTTGCAATAATGCTTGATGTGGATGACAACAACAACATTCACTTCAGAAAAGCACCCATTAAATTTAGCAAGACGTGGGTACATACAGAATGTGGAAGTGAGCCTGGTCAGAAATGTCGACAAGTTCACTGTAATGGAGACGAAATTGAGCGGGTCAACGGACAATGTCTATTTGAGCTTGGCTTTATTACTGGGATAAATGCACCTCCCCTAATGTCAGCGGGCTCAGTTGATGTTCAAGATCCAACAACAGCTAACACAGATACACCCTTCAACTCCCGATTTATCGAGTATCTTAAGTGTGTGTTCCATTACATATACACGTCGGCTGAAATATCTGAGATCAGCCCTTTCCCGGATAGTGAACAATTTATAGACAGCAATAATTTCTACTTTTTTATGATAAAAGGTATGTTCCCTTCGACGAGCACACTTCAGTACGATGTGTTCAAGGAGGCTGTGGCCTTTTACACACAGTATTTTGGATGGGCATCAGGCACTCCAAAATTGCGATACATTTTACATGCGTCAAACCGGGAGAGCTTCAAAAACCAAGAAGCGCCATCTACGTTGTGGAACAGGTCGGCAGATGTCGATAACCCTCCTCTTCGGTGTGAAGACGATTTTATGAACTGCTCTAAGGGTGAAGTGAACGAAACAAGCGAGTACACAAGTGATGACTTTGTGTGCAAAGACACGCCCTTCGCGACTGTTAGTAAAACTACACCCTGTGTGTTTCATTATTTTTCGGGGAGGTTCAAACTACCTGCATCCGTTGGATTAATAAGGACTCTACCAAGTACCTCAAGAAACTTTGCTTTTTGTGTTTCGGGAGAGAGGTCCAATCATGCCACAGCGAACGTCCGGTTACTCTTCATGCTTGTGCTGTTCGTGGTCACAATATGTCAGCAGTAACTGAATGACAGGAACAAATTAATGTTTCTTTGCTCGGACATGGCTTACGTGCATTCGCACAAGACGGAAGTTGAAATTAATCAATATGACATTCTTTGAACATTTCTGAAGTAAATATTTATGGAGTCATGAATTCATCGTCCTTTATTTTTTTAAATAGCAATATTAAACATCGTTATAGTATACCGGTAAAGTGAAATATACCTATGTTTTACACGTTCAGTAAAGGATAACGACGCTGTACAAGTTAAGAGATAGATAACCATGTTATACACGTTAAGAGATAGATAATCATGTTATACAAGTTAAGAGATAGATAACCATGTTATACAAGTAAAGTATAGATAATCATGTTATACAAGTTAAGAGATAGATATCCATGTTATACAAGTAAAGTATAGATAATCATGTTATACAAGTAAAGAGATAGATATCCATGTTATACAAGTAAAGTATAGATAATCATGTTATACAAGTTAAGAGATAGATATCAATGTTATACAAGTAAAGTATAGATAATCATTTAAACAAGTAAAGAGATAGATAACCATGTTATACAAGTTAGGAGATAGATAACCATGTTATACAAGTTAGGAGATAGATAACCATGTTATACAAGTTAGGAGATAGATAAGCATGAGAAAAGAATTGTGTTCAAGTTGGCTACCGAATGTAACAATTAATGCTTGAATGATACTGCATAATAATATTTATCAAATCTGTTGAGACTGTACATTCCAGCTCGCAGTTTGAAGTCATCAGCTGACCAAAAAAAAAAAAGAAATTTCTTTTACCATCTACGAAACTTAAAACAATGGGTGAAAGGACATTTGTATATAGTCTTTAGTCAGAGCACAACGTTTTATGTTACTTTTGTAGTATGTTGTACTGTATTGTAAGGCGCTCAGAGCCTGTGTACTTTATTCGGGGTTGAGCGCTATATAAATGTGATTTAATATTTATTATCATTATTACGAAACTTAAAACAATGGGTGATAGGACATTTGCATATCAAGGCACCAAGATCTGGAATGCGTTGCCAAGTACTATAAGAGAGATTAAATCGTTTGATTCATTCAAGTGTCAGCTGAAGTCATTTCTGTTTAATTTAATAAGAAGAATATTTTGAGTGCTTTTCTTTTGGTCAGAACCCAACGTTTTATGGTACTGTTGTACATTATATTGTAATGTACAGCGCTCAGGGCCTGTGTACCTTAATTTGGGCTGATCGCTATATAAATGTCATTTATTTGTATTACTATAATTAAACACATTTCAGTAAAACATACCGGCGTCTGTGGCGTAGCTTCGCGATCGAAGGCTGATGACGTGAGTTCGATTCCGGTGTCAGGAGACGTTTTTAGATAGTATCTGCTGGGACGTTGTATCCCTCTCAACCTGGGCAAGGGGAGCTCTCGTGGCCTAGAGGTAAAGGTGTTGGCCTCTCATTCAAAGGTCCCGGGTTCGAATCCGTGTAGCGACCGAAACATTTTCTTCTCTAAATTTGTCTCCTTTCACCTCATTTCCTGCTCTGTAGCAATGTTCTGTTGTCTGCTTTCGTCTCATCTTTCTGCCCCCACCCTTTCACCGCCTTTGCCCCTACCTCTGGGCTCCTGATTCTTTCTGCCGCCTTTCTACTGCTATTCCTTAGCTTCTTCTTACTGTTGTCTTTCAGCCACACCCCTGATCTTCTGGTAGGAAAGACCTGCACCAAGCCTTCTCGGACAAGGGCGAACAGTCTCGGAGGGCCCGTCTGCAAGTTGCGCATGTTAAAGAGCCCTTGGTGGTCTAAAATCGATAAAGAGTAGGCTTCGGCCGCCACCGGGGCAAAATTCAAAATTTCCTACCAACTGAAAATATTATGTGTGTCCCGCGCGCTCATATGACCTTATGCAGTTGCGAGCGTCGTAAAACACTTTACAAAAACAAAACCAAAAAAAACAAAACCGGGCTAGTCCTGACAGGGGGAAGTCAGAGCAGCCCTCCCTCTAATTATCTAAATTGTGTCGATGCTGGCATAAAACGTCTTCATTAGAAAGATCATTATGCTTGCAGATGATTGGTTTTAAAATTTCTTACAATATTATTATGTTTCAAAATACCAACAATGGCTACTTTTGCGTGATTTTTTTGGCATCGTTTGCCTAGTGGTTGGGCTGCCGGACTCGCACTCGTGAGATTGCGGGTCCGGGGGTTCGAGCCTCAGCTCGGTCCGATGGTGCGTTTTTGGGAAGGTTCTCCACACGAATTCCCGAGTTGGCTCGGTCCTTTCGGGGATGGACATTAAACTGGGAGGTCCCGCCTCTTAAATAACATAACAGTTTTGAAATAGGCGTTAAACCCATACAATTTCATCGTTAAAACATTTTTTTTCTGACTTGACCCGTTAACCATCTGGCATTTTGACAGGAAGTTGGGGGAAAAGGTGGGGGGGGGGGGGGGGGGGGGGTTGCGTTATTGAAAATACTTTCAGTCTTTTATTTTGAAGTCAGTGCGGCAGCATTTATTTTGTTGCCGCTTGGAAGAATAAATGCAGCTGAAGAATCAACAGCTTAAAAGAAAAACAGTTTAAAATAAGTACATCACCTGATCTAAAACAGCCACCTATGACCACAAGTACGCCACAGTGTTATCAGTTTGGCTTTAGCACAAGCCACAGTATCTATTCGGAGACGTCTCCGACAGAGATACACCAATCAAAATGCATTGTGCCTCTGGTCATAGTAAAACACCAGGGTGGTTTTAACCAATAATTTGATATTTTGTAGTTAGGTTTGAAATTTTCATGAAAATGATTGATTTCCAGCAGTTTTAGTAGCTCTATGTGTGATCTACAGCCAATGATACGCAGTTTGGCCCCCCATAGCAGTGCATTAGAATCTGTGTCCTTGAGTACATCTTTGAATAGTTCCTGGGTGCTCGCCGGAGACGTCTCCGAATATCTTCTGTAGCAAAAACAGTCAATTAGAACAGAAAGCTGGACCAAATTAATATTGAATGAGCTGAACTTGAGATCAACATAGACATACCTCGGGGGCTCTCGTGCCCTAGAGGTTAAAGTATTTGCCTCTCATTCAATAGGTACCGGGTTCGAATCCTGACAGCGACGGAAATTTTTCCTTTTTAAAATTGTCTCCTTTCGCCCCCTTTCCTGCTCTAGCAATGTTCGGTTATCTGCATTCGTCTCCATTTTCTGCCCCTATTCTCTCACCTCTTTTGCCCCTTTCTCTGGGCGCCTTAAAACATCTACTGAAATAAAATACCTCTTTGTTTTTATTTTATCCGTTCACGGCGTATGAAGGCTGATTGCAGTAGCAAGTGCTACTAAACCGGTATAATAGAAGTTTCAACCGTGGCTGCGACTTTTAACACAGTTTATACACAATATTATTCTTTTCATGACCAGGTTAAAACAGTCACAACGTGGTCATGTTTGGTTTCCAGATTTACTGGGGAAGAAACTGTGCATTTCCAGATGAAAAGATCAAGTACCACACTGCAGCCAAGTGTTCTAATCATGGCCCTTTTGGGGGCCCAGCGCTGCAATGGTCCCTGAGTGTTAGGTCCTGCTAAGTGAGGATCGGCAAAACTACAACCCCCCCAACCCCCCCCCCAACCCCCCCCAAAAAAAAAACAAAAAACAACAACAACAACAACACAACAACAAACAACCAAAACATAATAACAAAAAAAAAGAAGAAAACAAAACAAGACAACACCCCCTCATCCCTAAAGATGTCTCTTTAGACAAAGAGAAGTTAGATTTGCCAAGATGATTATTATAAAACATTTTGCGACTGGACCTAACGTACTGGATGGATCGGACCGAGGTTGTTTTCTGTCTTGTTGAGCTGTGAATGGAATACATTGTACATGCTTGAGCAAAACAAGTCGTCAAATTAAAGGCTCTCGTAATGAGATCTTGATAACATTTATGTCATGTGGTATTTCTACCTAGCCTATGGCATTTATTTTACATGATTAAAACATGGCGTTCAAGGTAACAGGAAATCAGAATAACATTCTCATGTTGCAAGCATCTTCAATCCTTGCACAGGTAATTGTTGATTAATTCTTGTCTACTGGCATTTTGGTTTTTGTTGGGGTTTTTTTTGTAGCAATTACGCGTTTCGCAGTCGAACGCAAAAGATATGAGTTTCAATGCAATTACCGTTTGGGAAGGTTTAAAATCCAGTATACTGGAATCTCTCTGCTCGGACGTTGTGTGTCTCTCAGCCTAGTGTGGTCGTCATTAACAGTGTGTTTTAGTTTTAGCAAGGTTTTACGCGCTCGCAACGGCATAAGGTTATATGAGCGCCAAGGGGTGGATGTCAAAAGAGAAGTCTAGACGGGGAAACAGGCTTACTCTGCTCACCTTTATAGCTTTAACAGCACAAAGTCTTCTTCGTCTATCAAGTCCTCCTCCCCCCCCCCCCCCAAATCGGAAATAGCAGTTCCCAAGAGAGTGACAAACATACAAAAGAAGTAGAGGGAAATAAGACGATAAAAAGGATAAGGAAAGAAAAAAAGCGGCAGTTCCCTCTATATTTTTCCGGCACAGTATAAGTATGACATTGACAAATCAGTCCATTTACACTTTTACTGTGCATAGGAACATGTTAATATTCCCCCGCCCCCCTTTTTTTTGGGGGGGGGGGGAGAAGGAATGGCCTAAAGACAACTCCAGTCTGTAACTGCTCTGGTGTGTGTGTGAGTGTGTGTGTGTGTGGGGTGGGGGACAAGGTAAAACCATCCCGCCTTCTAATGGTTCTAAATGGTGACGATGAGGGCTTAAAACATTTACAACTGCATCAACAATGGACGTTTTCACTGATTCATACAACATTTCTAACTACAGGTTCAGCTCCATTATTATTATTTTCGTACTTTTATTGGATAGCCGTCAAAGTTTTTCACGATCAAGGAACATCTGGAATCAAGCACTTAGCTGTAGCATAAATATAACGGCAGGAAATCAATCCACATAATAACATGAAACAAAGACATGAACGCAAAGAAAATAGAGACAGGTGGAATTGAATTCTTTCTCTGATGTTTTCTTTTTTTTACGTACTGAACGACAAGTAATCACAGTCTTGTGTCTTCATATAGACAAAAGCAGAACATTTGACGATTCTAAAGACAAACTGTTGGTTGTTGGAATCTGATAATCTCACTCCTTCATTTTAAAGCCTTTACTAGTCTAGATGTGAATTGCATTAGACATTTAATTAAATACACGGTAGTCTTCTGCAGGAAACTAAATAATTACTAATCTCAAGACTTAGAGCTCAGAGCTCAGAAGGAAAAAACGGGGGGAAATTGAAATATCTCCATAAGCCTCCTAATCTCGTGTAAATTGAATTATTACTGGAAAGTTTGTTTTGCCTTCTTGGTTAAAGAAAATAATTGAAGTAGTTATCTTGACCGAAAAACAAACAACCACAACAAAAACAACAACAACAACAACAACAACAACAACAACAACAACAACAACAACAACAACAACAACAGCAGCAGCAGCAGCAACAACAACAACAACAACAACAGCAGCAGCAACAACAACAACAACAACAACAACAGAGTTACAAAACAAGAGGAGTGATGATCGCGCCAACAGGCAGCCTTCTGTGCCCCTCTTAATTTGTGGTGTTCCTGACTGTTTTTAATTCCTGGATATTTTAAAAAAAGTTATAGATCTACCATCATGTGCATTTAGTTTCGGCGATTAATGTGATAACTTTGTCCTTGAAGTAAAGAAAAAACAACAACAACAACAAACTTCCGGTTGGCAAATAATCATGACGTCAAGTTCTTATTTATTCTCTACAGTGAACCTCATTGTTTCTGCTTAATCTGAGGAAGAAGCTCGATCTAAGATTCACGATTTTTTCTACGAGCTTCCCCTAATCTTCATGGTCACCAATCATCGGTTTGAATGGACAGTGTAGAGATATTCACCGAAAGGGAAAATAGAACAACATACTCCCCAGACACTCTGTTGTTATTTCGACCAATGAACCATGTCTTTATATCTCCCAATGTTATGAGGAAACTAAGAGAAAACAATCTAAATAGGATCCCAAAAACTACACGGTCAAAGAGAGGAGGGAAAAGAACATTACAATTTGAAATATCTCAGAGGAAAAACCCAGGTCAAACAAAAGGACACCAAACCCAAGCCGACACCGCCCCCAGAGAGACAGCGCGACTCCAAGAGGCGGCCCGGCCTCCCCATTTTTTCTCCCCAGGACCCAGAGCCTCCAATGAGAACAGCACCAGCGCTAGAGAAACCCCCACTCACAATACTCAGCCGACACTCAACCGACACTCTCCGACCCACAGTGGAGCTACCGCAATCAACACTGTTGCCCAAGCCGAAAGGACATCCCCTTCACCGGATGCCCTGCCGCCACAGGTCTGCAACGCCTGCGGCCGAAAAGAGAGGCTGCTTCTTAACCCGTTCATATGCAGTGCTGACAGCTGCAACGAGAAATGTCATCAATCCTGCAGCGGCATCTCCCGGTACTCCAGGAAGCGCGAATGGCTCTGCAGAACTCACTGCTCACCCCCAGTCCCCGTCGACCAAACACCCCGACAGGAGACCTTTGCCAGACGCGAGTGCAGCGTCTGCAGCAAGATGCTCAGGAAAAACGCCGGCCGGTTCCGCTGCGACGAATTGGGATGCTCAAGCGAGTGCCATAAGGACGTTAGGTGCAGCCACATCGGCAGGTACCACCCCAAGACAAAATGGAGGTGTGCAACCCACTCCTGCAACACGGCACCAACCGCAATCCCAATCACAAATAACACTGTCAGATCTACCCTCCTACCATCCACCCCACGGCCCAAAGCCAACTGTAAAGGCTGCCGGAAACCAATCCGAGTGAATACCACGCCAGTTGCATGCGCGTCCTGTACCCAGTACTTCCACAAGACTTGCACGAAACTAACGAGACTGCTCGCAAACGCCGCTGCGGAAGGTACCCACAGTTGGAGCTGTGAGGGTTGTGAGCGGTCGAATAAGCCCAGAGACTTCACACGGGTGGTGGGTGGCACAGCGATCGAAACATCTGCCGAGGAACCCCAAAAGTGGATCAAAAGTTCGCTCAGCATTATGCAGTGGAACGCCGATGGCATCGCAACTAAGGCAAACGAGCTTGGACTTCGCTTGAAGGAGGGTGATTTCGACATCTGCCTCATCCAGGAATCGAAACTAAAACCAAGTAAGACGACACCTAGATTTGAGGGATATTCATCAATCAGGGTGGACAGACGGAGCCAGGACGGAGGTGGAGGTCTCATATCTTATATCAAGAATACCCTGGTTTTCGAACATGTCCGAGACGCGTCCATCAGAGGAACTGAGCTTTCGATGTTTAAGGTGAGGGTCGGGAAGAGGAAATGGGTCACACTGTGCAATATCTACTGCCCCCCCGTCAGATCCCACACATCTCAACAATCTACACGTTTGGCAACCGACGAACTCCCAACCACACCCGAGTCTATCATACTAGGTGACTTTAATGCCCACTGTCCCCTTTGGGATCCCTTTCAACCACCGGATGCAAGAGGGGAGAGTCTGCTGAACTGGACACTGGAAAATCATAAAAAGCCTCAACGGTACCCCTGAGACAAACTCGCCAAATGAAGCAATGTTACACAATGGGCGATTGGTGACATCAAGCAAGCATAAGGCGGACATATTCGCAGACCACTACGCGAACGTCTGCAGTCTAAACATGTCGAAAGAAGACAGAGCCGAAAACTGGCAACTCAAACAGCGACTGAAATACTTACGGAACAACCCAAGGGCAGACCAGCCCGATTTCACTATCGGGGAACTGAGGAATGCCATTGCAAAGATGAAGTCCCGCGGATCACCCGGACCAGACAACATCCCCCCGTCCTTCCTCAAAAACCTGGGTCCCAAGGCGCTGAAGAAACTGCTCTCCATCTTCAACATGTCATTTCGCTCAGTTGATGTCCCACAAGTCTGGAAAGACGCCATCATTGTCCCCCTCCTCAAGACCGCCAAACCAGCATCGGAACTAACGTCGTTTAGACCGATAAGCCTCACATCCTGTGTCATCAAAGTTATGGAGAGAATGGTATCTGAACGTCTGTACGACATGGCCGAGCTGAACGGCTGGTTCTCCGATCTGCAGGCTGGTTTCAGGAAGGGGAGATGTGTGGAAGACCAAATTCTGAGAATTACGCAGAAGATTTCCGATGGCTTCCAAAAGAAGGAGAAATCGCTACTCGTCCTCCTCGATTTTTCAAAGGCATACGACACGGTCTGGCGAGAACGCCTACTCCTCACCCTCCTGGACAGAGGTATCCCAGGTACATACGTTTTATGGCTGAATGACTTCCTTCAAAATCGTCAAGCCAGAGTCCGATTCAATAGAATACTGAGTAATAGCAGGAAAATGAACCAAGGTCTCCCACAAGGTTCGGTCCTGGCACCCATCCTCTTCCTTTTTTATATCGACGAACTGGCGAAACTACTTCCTGACGATCTCACAATTTCACTCTACGCTGACGACGTCTCTATCCTCGCTTCATCACGCACGACACGAGACGCCGAAAGTCTGGCACAAAGAGCGGTGGACATCGTTGCTGACTAGAGCAGGCGATGGAAACTCACGCTAAACGGCTCAAAGAGCGAGACAACATTCTTCACGCTCGCAACATCTGACTCGGAATGGAAGCCGTGCATCACGATAAATAATTCGTCAATTAGGTATGAGCCCTTCGCAAGACTCCTGGGAGTCACACTCGACCGCAGGCTCACGTTCAGGAAACAGGTTGAGACAGTAATAGCTAAGGCCACACAGAAGATGAGGATGCTCGGCGCTGTAGCGCACTCAAAATGGGGATGGAGGAAAGACGACCTACGCAAGGTCTACCTCACTCATATACAAAGTGTTCTCAACTTTGCGAGCAGCAGCTGGCAACCGTGGCTGAGCAAAACTCTGATAAATAATCTGGAGGTGATTCAAAACAGATGTCTGCGACTGATTACCACCCAAGCCCAGTCCTCACCGATCGAGGCACTTCGAGCTGAAACGGGGGTCCCAAGCATTCAGTCCACCATAAATGCTAACTGTCTCCGATCAAGAGAGAAGGCCCTCCGACTGAACAACGACAACGTTCGACGAATTGCGACAACGGAACAAGTGCACAGACGCCTAAAGGGACGCAGGGATTTCTGAAAAAGGGCAGAAGACGTCAGCAAAAAGAGCCCACATCTGTTCAACTGCGAGAGGAGGCCCATCACTTACTTCGAAACCAGGCCCTGGGAACGTGGAATCAACCCCGACATCACTTTTCCCCACCTGTACGGCATAAGCGGAAGGAGTGACTCCAGTGGGAAGATTCAAAGCGCTGCTGTTCGTCGAGCACGAGAGCTTGGCGCACAGTACAATATCTACACTGACGGCTCGGCTAGGGCAGGAACAACGGACGGCGGCGCTGGAGTCGTCATCCCAACGGGGAACCCGTCCAACTCTACCGTTGTCGAGACATTGAGGGAGAAAGGCGCCATATTTACGTGCTCTTTCGAGGAAGAAAGGAGAGCCTTGGAAATGGCCATTGACTGGATTGACAAAGAGTGCGATGCATCCAACTCGGTCGCTATCTTCACCGACAGTCAATCACTATGCATGGCACTAGTGGGAACATCACCATCCTTCGACCAATTGCGACTACGCATAAATAATGCAATACCTCAACCCACGATTCAGTGGATCCCTGGTCACCGCGATATCCTCGGCAACGATCTCGCTGACAGTAATGCCAAACTGGCAACAGCGTTGCCGGGTCCAGGCCGCCAAATTACTTATGACAGTGCGTGCGCCCAGATAAAACTAGTTACAAAAGACCCCCCTATATGCCACACGCGGACGAAGGAAGTATACAGGGCATTTTCTTTAAAACGAGAGGCTCTTATTATGTCCCGCAGTGACCAGTCATTACTGGCAAAAATCAGGACCGGTCATTTCTCTGGGCTTCGGGCCTACAAAAATAGAATAGACAAAACATCGGACCCAATACGTCCATTGTGCAGCGAGGAGCCCCAAGATTTGGAGCACTGGCAGCAGAGATGCCCCGCCACGGAGGCCCGGCGGTGGCATCTCTTCGGGGAGGATTCAGGGAGGTTGGACTGCCTCACCCGCTACCCAAGGGAGGCGGTGGCCCTGGCGAAGAGCACACTCTTCGGGGCTCCGAACATTTCGAACGGATAGGCTACCACACACACACACAACAACAACAACAATAAACCCAAACTAAATCAAACAGGGTAACAACTATAATGCCACTTCAAGGCAGGAAATCTAACACAAGAATAATTAATCTTATTTTCGCAGCTAAATGTATACATTAATTGTCCTGAAGTGCCCACACTACCGAGATGTGCTCACCACCAATGAACATATGATCAAACTGCATAAAGTATGTATATCTGACGATAAAGGCAAGTTGAGTTGTCTCATTCTAAAGGCCTGTCGCCACATTATTTTCATGGGACTAGACGACTCCTCTTTCCCATATGTGAGGCAGCGTGGTGGAATCAGGCTCTCGTCAAAATAATCAAAGTGAAGAAACTTGCATTTTTCTGCCGGTTTGTGACTTTTATATCAAATTTTTGTTTTTTGGCTCAATACCTTTCATGCCCATTAAAAAACTCATTTCATTGTGGATTTTTATGAAAAACGTTGATTAAAGGCACAAAAAATTTAAATTTTCAGTTACCATGGACTCTTAAGTTAAGGAAATAACAAATGTTAGGCGGCCATTTTCTGACTAATTTTACCTCTGATAACAGGTGACCCCACCTCCTTCTTTTGCAAATATCTCGACTTGTATTCAAGATAAATGGATATTTTTTTTTCATCCAAATAAAGACAAGAGAATAAGCTTTAAGATGTTACCAATAACTGTTCATGCCCCAAAATTGACGAGAGCCTGATTCCATCACGCTGCGTCACACATTATTATTCGCTTTCAACCACATCTTCTTTCCTGTTTTCACCAGCTTGTTACTTTGTGAGTTGCTTTCTAACCATGGAAGAATCTTAGTGCCAATTTAGTTTTTTTGTTTTGTTTTTTGTAAGTGTTTTACGGCGCTCGCAACTGCATAAGGTCATATGATCACGCGGGACACATTACATTTTTCAGTCGGTAGGAAATTTTGAATTTTGCCCGGGTGGCGCCCGAAGCCTACTCTTATCGATTTTAGACCACCAAAGGATCTTTAACGTGCGCAACTTGCACACGGGCCCTCCGAGATTTTTCGCCCTTGTCCCAGAAGGCTAGGTGTAGATCTTTCCTACCAGAAGATCAGGGGTGTGGCTGAAAAAACAGCAGTAAGAAGAAGCCAAGGAGTAGCAGTAGAAAGGCTGTAGAAAGAATCAGGAGCCCAGAGGAGGGGGGCAAAGGAGATGAGGGAGTGGGGGCAGAAAGAGGACAATTTAGTTTGACTTGACTTTCTCCACCACGATTGTCATGTACGCCATCAGTCTTTGGCGCAGCACTCTTGACTAAATAGATATAACCTGGGGGCTCTCGTGGCCTAGAGGTTAAGGTGTTGGCCTCTCATTCAAAAGGTCCCGGGTTCGAATCCGGGTAGAGGCCGAAACATTTTCTTCTCTAAATTTGTCTCCTTTCACCTCATTTCCTGCTCTCTAGCAATGTTCTGTCGTCTGCTTTCGTCTTCTCTTTCTACCCCCACCCCCTCACCCCCTTTGCCCCTTCCTCTGGGCTCCTGATTCTTTCTGCAGCCTTTCTACTGCTGCCTCTTCGCTTCTTCTTACTGCTGTCTTTCAGCCACACCCCTGATCTACAGGAAAAAATCTACACCTAGCCTTCTCGGACAGGGGAGAAAAATCTCGGAGGGCCCGTGTGCAAGTTGAGCACGTTAAAGATCCCTTGGTGGTCTAAAATCGATACGAGTAGGCTTCGGCCGCCACCTGGGCAAAATTCAAAATTTCCTACCGACTGAAAATATTATGTGTGTCCCGCGCACTCATATGACCTTATGCAGTAAAACACTTTGCAAAAACAAAACAAAAACAACAAAAGACATACCCTTCCATGTTTTCTCGTTAGTTAGTATAGTAAAGAGCTTTACGGCACTCGCAACTACATAACATTAATATGGACATATGAGCACATGAAATTCAAGTGAATTCACAACAGTTTACAGCACGGCTTGGTTTTATATAATTGGTTAGGTTAGCCATTTGTGAAGCAGCGTGGTGGAATCAGGCTCTCGTCAACATAATTAAAGTGAAGAAATTTGCATTTTTTTTGCAGGTTTTTATCACATTTTTGTTTTTTGACTCAGCACCTTTCATGCCCCTTAAGGAACCCATTTCTGGGAGGATTTTTCTGAAAAGAGTTGATTGAAGGCACAAAAATGTAAATTTTCAGTTACCTCTGACTCTTAAGCTAAGGAAATAATTTTCTCACTAATTTTACCTCTGAAAACAGGTAACTCCCACCTCCTTCTTTGACAAATATCTCGACTTGGTCTTCTGAGACGAATGGAGAACCATGATTGCCGTTATTTGACACTATCTGTTCCAGTTCTAATGAAGTTGGCTCTAAACCAGAAATCAATAAACGCCACAAACTTCTCAGGCCAGTTTTGCCCCGTTGACTCTAGAATTACAAAATACTAATGAATCTTTGCAGGTTCAACTATTACAATATTATGTCGGTTTTTAACCTCATTGTGTCCTACATGACTACCCGGACTGAGTTTTTTTCTTATTGTTGGAGGCTCCTGTGATCTAGAGATTATAGTGTTCTCCTGTCGTCCCGTGCTCGAACTTGACAGCGAAGGGAAATGTTCTTTTCTAAAATTGTCTCCTTTCACCTCCTTTCCTGCTCTCTTACTAAGCTCTGTCGTCTGCTTTCGCCTCCGCTTTGTACTCACATCCATACCGGCTCTTTTGCTCACGTTTAACATCCCATTTTGCTCCCTCCTCTGGGCTCCTGACTCTTTCGGCAGCCTTTCTACTGCTACTCCACGGCTCCTTCTTACTTCTGTCTTTCAGCCACACACCTGGTTTTAGGGCAGGTATGTTCTAACACCTATCCCTTTTCCGGATAACGTCAAACAGTTTTGAAAGTCACGTGTGCAAGGGTGCGCACATTAAAGATCCATTGGTGGTCAAAGACAATAAGAGTCGGCTTCTTCCGTCTCCTAGGTAAACGTCCAAATTAATTCACACCAAACTGAAAATATTTCATGTGTCTTGATCGTTCATGTGACCTTATACAGTTTCGAGCGCGGTAAAACACTGACCGAATAACACAACATTAGCTTATTGAAAAGAACTGCTCCAAAGTTATACAGCTCAATTAATCCTTAATAAAGCTATGTTATTTGGATGATTTTTATAACACGCATAATTGAACTAGAATTAGAATAAAACTCTTCTATAGTAACAAAAATGTATCAGTAGGCTACTCCAAACATACTGACTTAAATTACTCTTTTGGCAGTCGGTCTTGAATGTCTGCAAACAAGCCCTGAGAAACCAGGAAAGATAACTGTAACGAGTATTCCGATATAGTATTATTTCATGTCTACGTCCCTTGGATACGGAGATGCCTATTAAAATTCGTTTTATATGTTGTGATAATGTCCGTATTTACCTCTTCTTCTTCTTCTTCATGATCATCATCATCATCATCCTCATCATCATCATCATCATCATCATCATCATCATCATCATCATCATTATCATCAGCATCATCATCATCATCATCATCATCATCATCATCATCATCATCAGCAGCAGCAGCAGCAGTAATTGTAGTAGTAGTAGTAGTAGTAGTAGTAGTAG
>NW_004797275.1:953452-957768 GCF_000002075.1 Aplysia californica
TTTAAATTTAATTTTAGTTGGAACTGAAATTTAATAAGATACTTTCCCGATTATTTTGGCGGTTGAACATACAATATGAATTCCGAATTGTTTTCATTCACAACTCCAGAGTCGCCGCCTCGAGTAAGATTCTTGTGTCATATCTACAGGCCATATCTGGTCCCGTTTCACTTTGATTACCCTGTCAAACAAGTCAGCCTTCGCCCCTGACTATTGGTGTCAACAACAACAACAACAACAAAACAACAACAAAAATGACAACAACAACAAGAAGAACAGCAGCAGCTACAGCAACAACAACAACAGCAACAACAAAAACATTATCATTATCAGCAGCAGCAACGTAACTCGCAGTAGAAGCGTCAACAAACAGATGTAGCAGTATTTATTTTATCTCCTATCTTCTATATTCAGTAAGAGAACAGTAACAGGCCAATGATTTCAGAGTGAGAAAAATAACAATAGTGACATCACTTAGTTCTTTTGTTGGAAAGAGTTGTGGTAACTTCATAGTCTTGAGACAAATGATGGACCTTTTCCCTTTTTTTCTATGTATTTTTAGGCCCTCATTAACACAATTTAGATCATTTAGGAGGCAGGCCTCCGAATCTGTCAATCAGGACCAGTCCACGCTGAGAGGGGTACAACATCCCAGCAGAAAGACCGAGATACTTGGTAAAATGTGTCACAACGTGGCGGAATCAGGCGCTCGTCAAATTTTGGGTATGTGGAGTTATTGATGTCATCTTAAAGCTTGTTCATTTGTGTACCTTTATATAAAAAAAATATCCATCTATCTTAAAAAGAAGTCGAGATATTTCTGATTGAAGGAGGTGGAGGGTCGCCTGGTTTCAGAGGTAAAATTAGAGAGAAAATAGACGCCAAAGATTGGTGATTCTCATAGCTAGAGAGACCTTGGATTGGAAAATAAAAATTTACTTTTTTGTGCCTTCAATCATCAATTTTTCAGAAAAATCAACCCTGAATATGTTTTTTACTTGGACGTACAAGGTGTTGAGCCAAAAAAAAAAAAAAAAAAAGAAAGAAAATTTGAAAAAAATTGTCAAGCGGCATGAACAATGCAGTTTCCTTTGATTTCATTATTTTGACGAGTGCCTGATTTCACTACGATGCCTCACAAATGTTCTCCTTACTGGACAATCCAGCTCGGGTCTCCTGAGTGCAACAGAGAAGTGACTAACCTGGACACCACAAACACCGATAGCTCTTCTAGTCCAAAAACGTATTACTCATAATGAAAAACGTTTGTATAACTCTTTTGTTTTTTTGGTTTTTTTGTTAAGTGTTTTACGGCGCTCACAACTGCATAAGGTCTTATGAGCGCGCGGGACACACCTAATATTTTCAGTTGGTAGGACATTTGGAATTTTGCCCGGGTGGCGGCCGAAGCCTACACTTATCGATTTTAGACCACCAAGGGATCTTTAACGTGCGCTACTTGCACTCGGGCCCTCCGAGATTTTTCACCCTTGTCCGAGAAGGCTAGGTGTAGATCTTTCCTACCAGAAGATCGGGGGTGTGGCAGAAAGACAGCAGTAAGGAGGAGTCAAGGAGTAGCAGTAGAAAGGCTGCAGAACGAGTCAGGAACCCAGAGGAGAAGCAAAGGGGATGAGGGGGTGGGGGCAAAGGAGGTGAGGGGGTGGGGGCAGAAAGTGGAAATGAAAGCAGACGACAGAACATTGCTAGAGAGCAGGAAAGGAGGTGAAAGGAGACAATTTTAGAGAAGAAAATATTTTGGTCTCTTCCCGGATTCGAACCCGGGACCTTTCGGTCGCTACCCGGATTCGAACCCGGGACCTTTGAATGAGAGGCCAACACCTTAAACTCTAGGCCACGAGAGCCCCCTTAACACAAGTGCAAGAAATGAGATCTAAGTACTTGTTGCAGTGGGTAAACAAATTTATTTGACGTAAGCAACAATAGATAATATACAGTATCAACAATTAAAATAGATACTAAGACACGCTGACGGCATACGAAATGGAAATGGGTTTTCAAACTCAAAGAAATCATCTCCCCGAAAATGTTTCCCCCCCCCAAAAAAAAATGATATAAATAAACTTGAATGGATCTGTACATTGACAACTTACTAAAGAAAAAAAAAGTAAAAAAAAAATAATAACTTTAACAAACAATCAACATGAAACAGCAGGGCAAATCATTGTTATACTTCAATTTAAAAATAATACGCCCTCTGAAAAAAAATTGATAAATAATACAATATTAAAAAATAAAGTTTGAAAAAACTAACAAAGCAGCAAAAAGCAAAGACTATAGACACCTCCATTATTATTTAAAGTTAAGCTAAACAGATCATTCTATTATAATAGAACAGTTTGCAACCAACAATAAATTGATGTAACATTAATAAATGAGTATTTTCCGCTTTCAATTCATCAATTAATAAATAACAATCCGAGAGATCAATAAAGCTGCCTTTTAATGGGCAATAATGGATTTGCAGTACCCAGTATTATGGAATAAATGTCATGAAATCATATCATCAAATAATAATAGACTACGAGCTATCTAATAGTCAGGAAGATTTTATTTTTACATAATATGACAGCGAAAGAATTGAATTTGTATTGAAAATGAATTCAACTTTAAACTCCTACGCACACACAAACACAAATTCCAATCGAAAAAAAAATCCAAACCCTTTTCTTACCAATCAATAAGCCAGACTTTTCCCCCTCCCCCAGAATTGCTTTTTGCTTGTGTGTTTGTTTCTTTATTTTTGTTTATTTACGTTGGTGTGAAAAGTGGTAATTAAGAGAATTCTGTGTTACATTACTCCCAGTTTCAAGTTTATTATTTCTGAAATTTTTTCAGATTCGAAAACAAACAAACAAACCCCTGACCCCTCCCTAACCGCCCCCCCCCCACAAAACAACAAAGAGAAAACCAACAACCCCACAACCTGCCAAACAAAAATAAGACAACAATAAACAAACGCATAAACAAAAAAACAACAACAAAAAACAAAAACCAGCAAAGAGTTACCAAAGCAGGGGAGAGGTACATGATCAACATTATTTACAGGTATGAGTGAGAAGAAAGTGAAATTTCAATTCAGGAGTTGAAACAATTCACTCATTTCAATGCTACAAAGAAATTGTTTAAAGGGCTAGAGTATGGTCGCAGTTAACTGCATTCCGACCGCAAATCTTGGCACTGCACTTTCCAGCTTATGTTTTTGTTTTCTAGAGAATTGGGAAGAATGTAATATTTTTGGTCGGGTGCAAACTTTGAACGAGCAGCCCAGGGCTTAGCAGATAATGGAGGAGTGCCGCTGTTGGAGGTCCATGCTAGTGGCGTACTGGACTCACAGTCCTGACATGCGCAGGGGGCGGATGAGTCGTTACCGTCCTCTGGTGGCTCTGTCTTGCAGCGTTTGAGGGGGAAAGGAGAGTAAGAAAACGGCGGGGAGGAATCTGGGCTGCTCTCTCGTCCGGATTTAGACGAAGAAGGATGGGTTGTTGTTGGGCTTTGATCACTGCTGGAAGGAGAGGACAGGGATTTGGCGGAGTGACTGGACGGAGAACCCCTCTCGCTTGGGCTGGCGTCGTAACGGTAGTCTTTGACCTCCGCGCACAATGAGTCCTCCACAGGTTTACTCGTAAGCGATTCAAATCTCCTTTCGTGAAGATTCTGAGCATACCTCACACCCTGGGTTCCCTCGCAGTGTAGGTTGATGTAAGGATTTACCACACGCATGGAACTCGCCTCACGAGAATTCTGTGACATAGGACGTAAAGGCAAGTGTGCTGGGGGCGGGAAAGGCCCTGCCATCTGCACGGTGTGAGCTTGTTGTAGATGATGATGGTGGTGGTGGTGGTGGTGAGGGTGGTAGGGGTGGGCTGGTGGCACGGGGAGAAGTGTTGTGGGTTGGGGGGAAAGGTGGTAGGGGGAGTAGGGATGGAGAAAGAGAGAAGGTGGGGCTGTGGCTGAGAGAATTGTCTGTGAGCTGGGCACGGGCATCAGTGAGCCAGGGGATGGTGGGGAGGAGACCTGTTTGACGCTGTGACTCAGGTAACGTTGATGGTCGTCAAGTTTCAGCAGCTTGGAGGGTTTTCCTGCAAGAACGTAATAATGATAAGATTTGAAAATACCAGATTGATAAGGTAATATAAGATAACAAAATATGCTATGATATTATAAGATAAGGAGTGATAATATAAGATAGGACAACATTGAGATTGATCTCAACAAAGAAAACATGCTGCAGCACGGTAAAAACAAGCACGCATGCGTAAATGTCAACTCTCTCCCCCCTCTCTCTCTCTCTCTCT
>NW_004797275.1:958892-960025 GCF_000002075.1 Aplysia californica
GAGAGAGAGAGAGAGAGAGAGAGAGAGAGAGAGCAACGTTAATTAAATTAAAAATCTGTCAGAATTTTGTTCGTCCACTAAGCCATGGAAAAGAGTCTGACAAACAAAAAATGACAATAGCATAGAGTTCAAGCATAAAGAAAATCTGCTATAAGAATACACAGTAGACCTGTCTCCGAAGACGTACCTTGCTTTGCCAGATTCCCTGAATCCCTTCGCAAATGGATTACTTGCAATCTTCAGTGTTGTTATCTGTAATAAAGCAAAGCAATATGAAATAACAAGTTGACATAGGTATGAAAACAGTACGTTCATCTGGGATTGATTCTAATACTGATGAAGAAGACTCACCCCCCAACAAAACAAACAGACAAACAAAAGGAAAGTCCGAATATCCCTGTCTCGTCAATCGTCACCAGCAACTTACTGTTGCGTAGCTGATAGGCTATCCTGTCGCACGCAGAAGGCCTGAGTTTGATTCCGGAGTGAGATTAGTTTTTGTCGAGTACGATAATCTCTCTCAGTACAGTGAGCTAAGACTGAGAAGGTGTGTCTTGTCAGTCTGAATAGACTAATAGACCCTGACGTACAAGCTGTGCAAGAATCAAAACAATCGCTTAAATACTTGGTCTTCATTGCATCGATGGGGGCGTAAAACACAGAACAAATAATATTTGAGCGACAAAAATGACTTGGAAAGAAACGACACCCCCTCTACCATAACAATAACAAATAAATAGATTAAAAAGAACCTAAATGAATTACATAAAATAAAAATAAAGGGTTCAAAAATAAATCTAAACAGAGGAAAGTAAAAATTTTAAAACACCCCCCCCAAAAATTTTTTTAAAAAATTAAAAAATCGTAACACCCCAGCGACTCTGTAATCCAAAACGACAGACACAAAAAGTACAAACATGTATAGATGAATCCCACAAAGAGGATGCAAGAAAATATTCATGACCTCCTGGGTGGGCGGCGGAGATAACTAACTTTCTGTAATATAAAACTGCTCGCGACTCGTGTGTAGGTGTGCCAGATCACGAACTATAACTCTTTCAAAGGAAAGTGAAAACCCAGAGAGAGAGAGAGAGAGAGAGAGAGAGAGGGAGGGAGAGAGAGAGAGAAAGAGA
>NW_004797275.1:961222-968744 GCF_000002075.1 Aplysia californica
CTCTCTCTCTCTCTCTCTGTGTTTCTCTGTTTCTCTCTCTCTCTCTCTCTCCCTTCTTCACCTTATACGCCACCAAGTTGTCTACTACTACAAAGTTCCTAAACGAGTTGTGTTGATAATAACATTGTCATGTTTACTTTGACCGGTGTGAGAAAATGTTGCTAAGCGTTACGTAAACTTATTTTAAGAACAGGGTGAGCGAAAGGGAAAAAGATAATTCAGCTTAGAGTGTCCCCTTCACCTGTCCCCGCGAAGCCTCTTCAACCTCTTCCTGATAACTAGTCAACGCCGAATATTCCAGCACTTATGGGCAGAGGGGCAAGTGATGAAAAAGAATGCACCCCCTAATTTTCAAACCTCTCTTCATGCTTTTTCAATCATATTTTTAGGGTGATTCGACATCACGAGACTCCTTTTGAGAGAAAACGGCCAGAAATAATCCCGGGATCGTGGGAAAGGGTAGATTACAGCAAGTACCAGCCCAGTTATCTCCAATTTCTGAAGGGGCGATAATTGCCATTCGTATGATCCAACGGAGTGACTTGCTGTTATCTCGTCTGAGTTCACTTTATAATGCGTAAAGCGCGTCAACCCAGCCCCATACCGTCTCTCAGATTATCACCACAATAATAGATGTTCAAATTAAATACATAGAGGAAAGTAAAGAAAAAAAAAGGACAGTTCGTCGTTATTGTTGTCGTGATCGATGTTATTGTTGGGATAATTGTTTATCTAGTTAGTATTCTTGTTGTCAGTCCTGTCACTGTTACTCCTGTTTATCTTTTAGCTGTTTGTGTTGTTTATCTTCTTATTGTTCTTTGTTGTTTATCTTGTTACTGTTACTCTTCTTTATCTTCCTCCTGTTTATATTTGTTATCTTTGTACTGTCACTGTTTCTTATCTTCATATTGTTCTATGTTGTTTATCTTGTTACTTTTTTCTTGTTTATCTCCCTCCTGTTACTATTGTTTGTTTTGTTACTTTTACTATTATTTAATCTTTATACTAGGTCACTGTGTTTATATTTTTACTGTTATTATTTTTTATCTTAATATCAATATTGTTGTTTATCTTCTCACTATTACTGCTGTTTATCGTGATACTGTTACTCTTGTTTATCTTCCTGGTGTTGCTGTTGTTTATCTTGTTACTTTTACTATAGTTTATATTTATACTGTCATTGTTATTTATCTTAATACTATTACAATTGTTTATCTTTATGCTGTTACTATTGCTTATCTTCTCACTGTTTCTATTATTTATTTTTTTACTGTCACTGTTGTTTTTTTCATTTTAAAACTGTTATTGTTGTTTATTTTCCTGCTGTTACTATATCTTTTATAAATCGTATTCCTCTTCCCTTGTTTACTTTTTAAAGCTACTGTTATTACTCTTCCTATTGTTACTGGGTTGTTTTTTCTTGTTACTGTACTGTTACCTTTATTTACCTTCTTATTGTTAGTTTTGTTTATCCTGTTACTATTACTTTTGCTATTTCTGTTGTCTTTGCCGTTGTCAAAGCTGTATGTAAAGACAAGTAACAATGACCCCCTCCCCCCCCCCCCTCCCTTCCTTCTACAAACTCCCACAGACCAAGCTTCCATTAAAGTTATCGACACTTTAAAAATTGACTTGTCAGTCGAGTAAACAGGTAACTTATCGAGACGATGGAAGTAGGTGATGGAAGTAGGGGAGGGGTTATCTTTTAAGACAGAACAGTTCACCATAGCGAGCTGGAGATGGGCAGGAAAAGAAGTCTGGGAAGGGAGGGGGATGTTTTGTGTGTTTTATGGTCAGTGAGAGGGGTTAAGCAAGAGCACAAGAGACTCATGTTCGAACTTCTACAGGGATGATGTTGGACGTACTTGACCTAATAAGCACATCCGGGCTCTCATATTCTCCGTGGTGACGCATTTGGGTCACTATGAATTTCACGTGCGAAGACACTTTTCACATATTCTAAGAATGATGATTATGATGATGATGATGATGATGATGATGATGATGATGATGATCATCATCATCATCATCATCATCATATTATGATGATGATGATGATGATGATGATGATGATGATGATGATGATGATCATCATCATCATCATCATCATCATCATCATCATCATCATCATCATTATTATCATCAATCTCATCAAATGCCAGATCTACGACAGTCATCGGCGTTCATGGTTCTGCATTCATTCGTTTGCGTTCTGATACTCTATAAGTAGTTGAATTATCCTGATTTTTCCTCCTCTAAGAATAGGGAGTTGCAAATC
This sequence comes from Aplysia californica, assembly GCF_000002075.1. Lineage (NCBI taxonomy): Eukaryota > Metazoa > Mollusca > Gastropoda > Aplysiida > Aplysiidae > Aplysia > Aplysia californica. The sequence goes on from NW_004797275.1 coordinate 963,501, forward strand.
TCTTTTACTTAAGTTAATGGTCAAGTGCGTTCAAAATCTTACTCATGTATTACTTACATAATTCTATTTCATATTCCAATTTTTGCCATATTTACCCTTGCAGACCTTCTCCTCTTCCGATTTTAAAAAATCGATGCATACTTGGTGTAATAATGATGACAGTGAAACGGTTTAAAACGTTTTATGAGTTAAACATGGTTGAAAACTAAAACTATAACTTCTGATTAAATGTTGTGATTGTCTTTTCCAATATGTGTGACCCCCACCCATAGGCTGAGCTCAGCTCACGGGATAGAAGCTAAGACGTAGGCCCCGATAGTATCAGCACAGGCATGAAGTCAAGTGATGTTAGAGGAATTATCGCGGGACAGATGCCCTGTCCGAACGTATCTGTGATAACAAGGCGACAGAGCACCGCCTCTTTCATGTTGCATTCAAGATCTACCGTGTTGGACTCTTGTCGCTATCCAAATTATTTCAAATAGGAGATTATCATTTATCCTGTTAGGTTATCGTGCCTGTCATTTCGCTTTTAATAACAAGAATATCAATAATCAAAGTCTTACTGCTTTCTTATTCTAGAGAGTCTAAAAAAAAGCTGGTGCAAATTAGTGAGGGGGAAATTGCTTAGACGTACAGAAAAGCCCGTTTTGAAGAGAGTAGTATACTCTTAGGCCTTTAGGGCAGTATTAAAATGTAAGTCTGTTGCCGGTACGCATATTATTCCACTTTCCTCAAACCCCAAAAGCTGGAGACGTACATCTTTGTCCTATGATAACGCACACCGTTACTATTGACCATTTCCTTTCAAAGACTGGCAAATAATGCTGCTCTCTGAACACCGTCACTTGGAGGACTCCTTGAAACAATGAGCAGTACCTTGGCCTACAGTTGAGATTCTAATGGGGTTTTTTCCCGCCCTCTCAAGACGTTCTTTGAGAGTCTCTCGCGAGGGGAAAACTAGCCCAAGGGAACAGAAAAGTGCAAAAAAAATGTTGGGATTAGATAAAGGAATTTGAAAGAAAGATGGGAGATGCGGGGAGGAGGGGAGCGGAGAGGAAGAAAGGGGTTTGGGGTGGAGCATCACTGTGGGAGTAGGGTGGGGGTGGGAGGGGGAACAAATATCACGGTCCATACTTCTCGTCAATGATGTTATGAAAACATCCATAAGACTAAAACATTGGTTGGCTGAGAAAACAATTGCAATAGGTGGAAGTTAAAGCCATTGGGGTTCTGATTCTAAAGACTTATTTTTGTGAGGGAGGGATTGAGAGCGGGGGGTTACTGTTTTGGGAGGGGAGGGAGGGGGAGGGGGAAGAGAGAGATGACAAAAAAAAGTTTTAAATGTATCGACTAATCACTGGCACTTAGACAAAAGGTTCCATGTACTCTCCTCTACGTAACTGTCGCGACTACAAGCAGCTTGTTACCATCTAGGCAGTGTCTCCGAGTTATCTCCAATGGCACGAGGTCGAAGCCGTAGGTGTGAGAAAAACAAGGTATGGTGAAGCTGCAGTCTGAAGAGGGCAATTCTGCGCCGCTTGAGGGCGCTCTGACGAGCTGCTGAGACAGTTCCGAGTGGAGCTGGCGCCAACAAGGGGAGATAATGTCCATGGGAAACAATGGGGCTCTGACGTCATAGACTCGCACGAGGGTCATCCACGGGTCGAGAAGACGACTTGTCACTGTCGTCGTGTTTTTTGTTTGTTTGTTTGTTTGTTTGTTTTCTTTTCTTATTAGATTACGCCTGAGATTTGTTTGTTGTTGTTTACCTTGTTGCTGTTGCTGTTGCTGTTGCTGTTGCTGTTGTTGTTTTTGTTTTTATTGACGTTTTACTTTCTTGAAAAATGAGGAGGACCTTTTATTTGGTGGGGGTTTTGGAGTTGCTTTTTGGGGTTGTTGCTTTTTTGTTTTTGTTGTTGTTGTTGTTTCGTGTTGTTATTGTTGGGTTTTTTAAAATTTTATCTTCGATGTTAAGGTGTCGAGGGGATAGGGGGAAAGGGGGGTGGGGGGGGTGTAGTGAGTAGGAATATTTATTCGTTTTTGCTTTCTTGCTTCCTCAAGAAAAGTCCTCCCTCCTGTCTGACCGAGAGTCAGGTGACAGGAAATGTTCCTAGTATGAGGAAAACATTCCGTAAAACCCGGGGCCCAATGTTCAGGGAAAGCTGATTAGGGAAAGAAATAGCGTCACGCAAAACTGATGTCAAGCTTTTACAGGCATAGTCACATGGGTGTATGATCTGCCCCCCCCCCCCCCACACACACACAAATACACACACACACACACACTCTCTATCTCTCAACCTCTTCTGTCTCTGTCTATGTCTCTCTCTCTTTCAACCTCTTCTCTCTCTCTCTCTCTCTCTCTCTCTCTCTTTCTCTGTCTCTGTTTCTTTCTCTATCTACTCTTATCTTCTCTCTCTCTCTCTTTCTCTCTCTCTCTCTCTCTCTCTCTCTCTCTCTCTCTCTCTCTCTTTCTCTCTGGTCATTTGCAGCTTGATCTTTATTGTCTCACTTTGTGTGCTTTAAAAGGATGTATGTATCAATACATTGAGATACACAGTTCCTAGAAGGTGCATTCTAAAAACACAAAAAAGAAAATAATATAAAGAATCTGAACCTTTAATCTGTGCACACTGAGAATGCATCTCGTATTACTCTGCCACATGTGCCTTGACCACAGATTGAGGCTTGTATGATACGAGCACAATGTTCTTGACCTGACCTTCTGAGATCTATTGCCGCTATAGTTATTTCCTTTTCAGAGTGTTAGACAGCATATTTTTTCCATGAACTTATCTTTGCAAAAGACGAAGACACAATTAACGTAAACAGAACATCGGTGCTGGAGCAGGCGTGCGCAGGTCTCACATGATTTGATCTCTGGATATATTTGTTTACGAGTCATCACCCCATGCACTTTAACTCAAATAGGAAGCATTTACTTTAGATATTGAGTAAAAAATGTACATAATATTATTATTATTATTATTATTATTATTATTATTATTATTAATACGCCCTCATCTACACAGTTTAGAACATTTCGGAGGCGGGCATCGACCCTGTCTGTCAGGGTCGTCAGGAGTAACCCGGACAGAGAGGGATACACATTTACAGTAGAAAGACCGAAATATTCTGTAAAATATCTCCCCCAACGCGACCAAAGAATGGTAGGTTAGCCTAGTTCCTGAATATAAAGCAAGCAATACGGACAGAAATAAGCGAGGAACAGAAAATAATGGGAGCGCATCCCTCGGCCATCAATCATCTATTGCCGTCCACTAGTAGATACGTCTGACGTAGAAAGGATTTCAACCTAAACCTCCTCTTACCGTAGAAAACGACCCTGACCCTGTGTCTACCCAGTCATCTGGTTCACTGAAGTTTGAGACATGAAGGAATTGAACCCAAAACTTCGCTACTTGTAGAAGACTACTCTAATCCTGTACTTCACTGCAGTTTGAGACATGAAGAAATTTAACCCAAAACTCTGTTACTTGTAGAAGACTGTGGGCCATCTGGTTCGCTTTGGTTTGAGATGATAATATAAAAAAAATGAACCCAAACCTTCGCTAATCGCGGGGAAACTACTTTGACCTTATGTCTATCTGTTATCTGATCCACTGAGGTGTGAGATAATATATAAAGGAAATAAACCCAAACTTTTACTAATCGTAGAAAACTACTCTCTTCCCCTCTCTGTTGGCCATCTGTTTCACTGCAGTTTGAGACATTAAAAAATTGAACCCAAAACTCTGCTAATTGTCGAAGACTACTCTAATCCTGTGTCTGTGGGCCATCTGACCGTATGTCTATCGGTTATCTGACCCACTGAGGTGTGAAGTATAAAGGAATTGAACTCAAACCTTCACTGCTCAGAGAAAACTACTCTGACCCTATCAAGTCCGTCAGCCATTAGGTTTGCTGATGTTTGAGATATAAAGGAATTGAACCCCAAACCTCTGGTAATCGCAAAGAAGAACGCTCAAATTCTGTGTATGTTGGCTATCTGTTCGTTGTGGTTTGGGATAATAATGTAAAGTAATTGAACCCAAACCTTCTCTAATTGCGGGAAAACTACTGTTTCCATGTGTAATAATAAAAATAATAATAATAAATAGCATTTGTATAGCGCATATCCCCGCTCAACAGCAGGCTCTATGCGCTTTACACTATATTATTACCCCAGCAGACCATAGAACATTCCGAAACATTCTCAGCCTCCTGGGAAGCATACAGTGCAAGCAGCTGATTAAGCGCTCAAACACTAACAAACTGACAAGATCTTTCGCTCTCCATTCCCCAAGTAGTTCATATAAAGAAAATGACCCCAAACCCTCGCTAATCGGAGACAACTACTCTAATCCTGCCTGGTCTATCGGTCACCTCTGATTGGCTGATGCTTGAGATAGAAATCTCCAACAGAACGGACGTCCAACAGATGACGCGCACGAAGTGTTGTGTGAACTTTTCAACATGGACTTGGGATGACCACTGTCATGCGATAGCCGCAGGTGGCGATGACGTAAGTGGACTGTAGGATGACCAGAGGCCCCTTTATCTTGACCAGAGGGACTACCACGACATGACCACTACTCGAGCATCAGATAAGACATTGACAATCCCAGGTAAACTAACAAATACACAGTGTGTGCCACACGGCCCCATGTTTGCCATTTAAAGTTGATATTAATCTTAATCACCTTACCATACTATATAATGTTACGTCAGTTGTCATCAATACCTGCTGATTTAATGCTTATTTATAGGAATTCTTACAACAGCTAACTGAAATTATTGAAAGTCATACCTTGTTAAGGAGATTGATTTGAGATAATTAGGTTTAGACTAATCAGTGTTGGTCTACACATTTCTTACTTCAGTTTATATTAGTATGATAATTTAGATCTAGTGAAACAATGTTATTTATTCTTTTTGGGTTTTTGTTTTGTTTTTGTTGTTTCTTTTTTTTCTTTTTTTTTCCAGCTCGATCTTTACAATATTGTCATTTTACAATTTTTGAACACTTAAGCCGAAATATAGAGCTGTAAACTATGTGTGGTTTTAATTTTAGATACATGTTGAGGCAGTTTGCTGCACATGCATTCTGGCCAGAAAGAGAGAGTGATTGAGAGAGAGCGAGAGAGAGAGAGAAGAGGAGGGCAAGAGAGAGGGGAAGAGAAGGAGAGAAAGAGAGAGAGAGGGAGAGAGAGAGAGAAAGAGAGAGAGAGAGATAGGGGG
>NW_004797275.1:969012-970077 GCF_000002075.1 Aplysia californica
CCCCGCCATCCCATGTGACAGCAGCCCAGCAGCCACTCAGGAAAACCAACAACCAACAACAAATCGCCTCTCTTCCCTCATCCCTCTTCCCTCTTCACACCCAACACTACGACATAGCTCAAGTCCTATCTGCCTTCTCGTCAGATAAAGTGACCATGTTCTCGGACCTGAGGAGCGACTCGATGAGCAGAACACCATTCTCTTATCAATATCAAAGCCCTCTCCTGGCCCCTCACCGTTGTTTGAACTCCCAGGCGCGTTCGCACTTGTCTGCCTCTTCGGAGAAAGACTGTCCTCTACGCGAGGCGGGGCGATACTAACGCCAGCCTCGTAACGACAATGATGAGAGGGAGGAGCAAAGTTGCGATTAAACCAGAGATAAAAAAGTTGGAAAGTTGACGACTCGAGAGGATTAGGCTAAGATCTTCCGGAAGCAGAAGTGAATTGTGTACCAGCCTTATCAAAATTACAGACAGGTCCATGAGAAACTTCGGGCAGGAGAGGGTCTGTTGTTGTAAACGAAAACGTGGTTCGAGTGTAGGGAAACACTTGGTGTTGTTGGCTGCTGTTTTTTTTTAAAGCTTAGTTTGGTCTAGTTTCAGCTCTATCAGGAAATTAACGACTGAAAGCTGTTCGTTTTATTCTGTAAACAAATAGGAGTTGCTAGTAAATAGTAAGGTACAACCTTATCAGACAAGTTGAACTCGATAACACGGCGGTTAATGGTAATGCCAACCTCAAACGAAACATTGGTATCTTCTACTCGAATAAAAAGGAGGAGAAAGCGAGAAAATGGTGGATAGGGTGTGGAGAGTGTTTGGCAGTTTGGGCGGATCCAGAATAAGGATTGTTTGTAAAATGTGTTGTGTAGAGCAGCTGATTAATTGAGAATCTAAAATGAAGACTAGACAAAGGAAATTGTCTACTAAAAGAATGCGAGTATCCAAAAGTATATTTGAGCTTGTTTTAGAAAATGAAAACAAAGAGATAGGAACAGATGTACGACAGAAGTAGTGAGGGAGGGGGGAGAGCGCAATAAAGAAAGAGAGAGAGAGAGAGAGAGAG
>NW_004797275.1:971253-973461 GCF_000002075.1 Aplysia californica
AGATAGATAGATAGATAGATAGATAGATAGATAGATAGATAGATAGATAGATAGAGAAAAACAAAACAGGGATAGAGGAGCAGAGAGGAAAAAAGATAGAGAGAGAAGCATGTTGAGATAGACACAGAGGCTACGGAGTTGAAGCGTTCTGAACTTACTTACTTACTAAAGTTGGAAAAAGTCAAGAAGGTCCTATCTATCTGAAAACATGTCCGAGTGGCGCTGTGACGCACGTCACTCATTCACGATGGCCACTTATTGACGCCGCAGTCAAATCTTTTGTCTTTTTTGAGGTGCAAGTGTAATCTCAAGCGTCTGATCTGTCGCCTCTGTTCGATGAGTTAATCAGGGAACTGTCACTTGACAAAACTCGTCTGACACTTCAGCTTCGACGAACAATTTCACATGACAGATTAATCACCCCGTAACGATGTGGATTATCAATCCGTACCCGTCCTTGCAATCGTCCCGCTGACCCAGACAAAGAAGGCCCGTCAAAGTTGACGTCTTTTGGTCAAACGTTTAAGATACCCTCGTTAAAAAAATTTTAAAAAACAATCACAGCAATGGCGCTGATTTTCTTGACGAAACTGATCAGTCTAATTTAAGACATGTTGGCTGATATGAAGAAAAAGAACAAGATAGCGCGATTAACTTATTAGCGACGAGAGTGCTTGATCGTTTCCTTGCATGGACTTTGATAAATGTATCAATAAATATCAAGTCTTGCGCTGTCCGTAGTTGGTACGTTTAATCTTGAAAGATTGTTGTTTAATAAGAAACCCTATCACAGAAACTGCGTGTCCTTGATGAGACATTTTCTAATGCTTTATCTCGAAAATTCGACAGTATTTGATGTCGGTGATAATGATAGATCTTTTAAGCCTCATGTGATAGTTGTTTACGTGTCTGATACTTCAGACGTTGTTGCTATTTACACTGACACAGAAAGCAAGTAGATTCCTCACTCTCCTTTTGGCGGCACGCATTGACACTATCAGGGTTCAGAAACCCAAGCCAGGGGCGTGTGTGTTCGGGGAGGGTTGGGAGAGGGGGGGGGGGTCCTGATGATTGAGGTTTAGGACGGTAAATGAGGGGTGGGAGTGGGCGTAAATCCTGTCCGTATCTTCCACCATTCAAGTGAAGCAATGCTTTTTATTCTAGTATTCTTATCGTTGTAAATGTTTACCACCGTTTGCGTTAATGAGTTATTCTGGGGGGTTTTCTGTCGTGTGATTTTGTCAACTGTTTTAGTTTTACACAATTAGTTTGAGCTAAATAAAAAAACGACCGCAGATTGCTCAGGCCTTTAAACGGGTAAATGGGTGTTTGCTGCTTTAGAACAATTTCTTATTGTGCATGCCCAATTCGCGTTTAGGGTGTTTCACAACTATTATCATAAACTTTACAAGGCTCACAGAGGATTATAACTTTTAAATCGACAATAAACAGAAAAGAAAGTTTTCTGCTAAAGCAGAAATCTTAAAAATATCGAGAAATTTCTCAGCGAAGGTATAATTTTCTTTAATTAATCTTGTGGAGTTGAAAGCCTGTTGGTTAGGTTAGTGGACTCGTAATCGTAAGATTGCGGGTTCGGGGGTTCGAGCCTCATCTCGGTCCGACGTTGTGTCCTTTGGAAAGGCACTATACACGAATTTCCCATTTGGCTCTTTCCTTTCGGAGATGGGTGTTAAATTCCGGGGTCCTGCCTCTTAAATAACCTATCAGTGTTGATAGGGACATTACATCTATAAGATTTAAATTTCACCATTTGCACCCTGAGTAGTCTCACCTGTTGGTTTTGGTAGGCAGTGACCGCCATAAAGGACGTTTGTGGGAATAGAATGGAGTAGCTCTCTGTCTTCTTCCCTTCCTCCTGCCCCTCCACACAGACCTCTTCTATACGGACTTGGGGCTGGAACTTTTGCATCGAGGCCAGAGACACCTGGAAGATTGCAGATAGTATTAGGGTTTGTTGCAATGGAAATATAAACACTGGCTCAAAGACAGCATTGAGAATGAGACAGGGGGTGAGCCAAAATGTGAGAGGAAGATATGATATAGACAGAGAGAGATGTAATAGAGCTAGAGAGAGAGAGAGAGGGGAGGGAGAGGGAGAAAGGGCGGGAGAGAGAGAGAGAGAGATGGGGGGAGGAGAGAGAGAGAGAAAGAGAGAGAGAGAGAGAGGCAGACAGACAGATACACAGA
>NW_004797275.1:973842-977115 GCF_000002075.1 Aplysia californica
CAGGCAGTACAAACACGTGAGCAGGTTCATTCGTGTTTTTGCTCTTTATTATTTCGACTGACCACCTTTACTCTGCGGTAATCTCCTAGTTGCACAAAAGAGGTACACTCAAGATTTATAAATGTGTCAGAGTTCATACCAACTTCGTGAAGACTCTATGCCCTCCTGCAGAAGTGAGTACCTCGCAAGCATGAGGCAAAAGCGAGAGATTAGGAGAAGCTGCCTAGAGAGATAATGACAAATAGAACGATAGTGAGAGAGAGAGAGAGAGAGAGAGATAGAGAGAGAGAGAGAGAGAGAGAGAGAGAGAGAGAGAGAGAGAGAGAGAGAGAGAGAGAGAGAGAGATCAATATCTAGCATGCGATGACACAAACCAGAACATCCTGTTCTATAGGTTTAATAAATAACCATTTACTGTATAGCTATCTGGTCTATGGGCCCACCTGTCCTGGTTTTCCAGCGTCACTGTTAGTCAGCTTGAGCCGTTCAAATGAAACAATCTGGGAACAGATTGCTTGTCCACTGATTGGTCCATCAGGAGTGACGTGGACAGGAGGAGATGGCAGAGCATCTCCTGATCCAGAAACTATCCAACGGGAACTGAAAAATAATACGGCAACTTAAATTATTTGAAGGAATACTTGTTAACCTGATGGTGATGTTAAACTAGTTGGAATATTCATGGATTTTCTTCAAGCTCAAAAGAATGAATATCTCTTGTAAATTGAAATAGAGAAACACGTGATAGGTAATGAAATACTACTACTACTACTACTACTACTACTACTACTACTACTACTACTACTACTACCACTAAAAGAGATAACAATATCAGTATATATATATATGCAAGCAAACAAATGAACAAACGAGCAAAAGGTATTATGTGGCAAATATATCAGTTTTTCAACAAACAAAACAAAACCCAAACCAACAAACAAACAAACAGACAAATAAACAAGCAAACAAACAAACAAAGGTATTACCTGTGATAAATATTGGTATTTTTACAAACAAACCAACTAACGAACGAACCAACCAACAAACAAACAAACAAACAAAAAGTGCCACCTGTGGTATATGTATCGGTGTTTCCTCGTGTCAGGTTGCAGGAACTCCAGTTTGAGTGAGTACAGTTTGTCTGGGTTCAGGCCGCTCACCCTCAGTTTGAGACTGGGAAACATGCGCCTGTGGTAGGGGAAGTGTACAGTCACACCTGCCCTAACGACCACCCACCTGTCCAAGACAATCTCTTGTACAAACGACAACTTATTTCCCACTCCTTTCTACTTCTCTTTCTTTCTCCCCTTCCCCCTTCCCACTCTCTTTCTCTCCCCACTTTTTCTTTCTCTCTCTCTCTCTCTCTCTCTCTCTCTCTCTCTCTCTCTCTCTCTCTCTCTCTCTCTCTCTCTCTCTCTCTCTCTCATTCTCTCTCTCTCACATACACACACTGTCTCTCTCTGATTTTTTTCTCTCTCTCTTTCTTTCTCTCTCTCTCCTACACACATGCCCCCCCCTCTCTCTCTCTCTTTCTGGGTTGGGTTGTGTAGTGCTGTATTCGGTTGAGTGTATGTGTGTGTGTATGTGTGTGTGTGTGTGTGTGTGTGTGTGTGTGTGTGTGTGTGTGTGTGTGTGTGTGTGTGTGTGTGTGAGAGAGAGAGAGAGAGAGAGAGTCTGTACGTGTGTGTTTGTGCATTTGTGTATATGAGTTCTAAAATTTTGTTTCTGTGTGTGTTGTCATAAAAGATCTATTCATAGCTCACCGTCCAGATTTTGTAATGATCATTTCAGTTCCGAGTCTGTGAAAAGATGCCCACAAGTCGGCATGACAGAGCTCTACAACAATGCTCTTTGCAAGACCGTTCTCGTCTGTGAAGAAATAGAAATACAAAATCATATACACGAACCAAAAATCATAGGAAAAGTGGTAAATCACTAGTCAAAGAGATCTAAAAAAATTACTTATAGAAATTGACACGATGAACAGATAGTATTTCTGTAGTTTTATTATTTAATATTCTCAAGATTCTTCTTCTTCTTGTTCTTGTTTTCTTGTTTTTGTTCTTGATCTTGTTTTTGTTCTTGTTCTTGTTCTTGTTCTTCTTAAACCAGGGTCTATGGTGCAGCAGTTAGAAACTTTGCGTCAAAAGCAAGAGTTCGATTTCACTTTTTGTATGTGTATGTGTGTGTGTGTGTGTGTGTGTGTGTGTGTGTGTGTGTGTGTGTGTGTGTGTGTGTGTGTGTGTGTGTTTGTGTGGTTGGGGGGGGGGGGTGATTTTATTTTGAGTATGTCAATCATTCCCTTGGGGTGGTGTTCCTTTTCAACCAGGGTTTGCCCTCAGTCATGGTGGGAGGACCAACATTTGGATTGGGCTTAGGTAGCTTCCACTTCTTTACCACCAAATAGCAAGCAATAAGAACAAAACAGTGGTGACTTTTCTATTCTCATGGCGATCCCCGACCCTTTGAGAACCATTCAAAGGAGAAAAGTTATCTTTGTCTTCCTTCTCTTTGTTCTACGACGTTAATTTCTTCTGGATGGTGGGGACGAAGCCGTTTCACCTCCAAATGTCTCTACCCAATTTTCGTCTAATGAAAAAGTGGCCTCAAAAGTGGTTTGATGCAATTAGTAACTGTTAACTCTCAGCGGTAAACAACAACAAATATGCACACACCACACTCCAAACATCTACCGTCTGTGAGCTGGATTAAGCCGTGTTGTCGCGTAAATTAGAACGCACATAACAAATGTCCAATGGATTGTAGCTGGCCTCCTAAAATGAACAAAAATGTGTCAATGGGAGTGTAAAACACCTACTCAAGAATTTTTTGAAAAAGAAACAGAAACCACAAAGAAGCACTTAAATCAGATTTTAGAAATGTATGTTTTAGTCATCTGAAAAGACAGGAAATGGGATGGACCTTCCGAAAAAAAAATTGATAAAGAAAATACATCAAGAGGGTGAGTAACGGCGAGCAGTGGAAAGATTATCGGCTGACTAATGTCAGATGATAAGCTGTGAGGGGAAGGAGTGACTCGTGGTTGCAAGGTAATGTTTCCTAATTGCTGTTTGGAAAAAGGAAAAAAACCACCAAAAAAAACAAAAGGAAACAAAACAAAATATGCCATCTCGGAAACGGGATTGTTGTTGCGCTTAGTCGTCTTCTTGTTCTTGTTCTTGTTCTTGTTCTTGTTCTTGTTTTTCTTCTTGTTTTTCTTCTGCTTCTTTTTCTTCTTCTTCTTGTACTTCTCCTCCTCCTCCTCCTCCTCCT
>NW_004797275.1:977912-990114 GCF_000002075.1 Aplysia californica
AATAATAATAACATTAATGATAATAAATTAAATTAAAAACTATTTTAATAGAAGTGACAAATTGAGATTTATTTCTCTTATGGTGTTAGTCTTGAAAATTTTTTAAAGTACTTACCAATAACGTTAATACGAGTATTTTGCTCATATCTTACAACTAGTTTTTTAGTTTGGTGGAATTCTTTTATGCCTAATTTCTTTATGATTTCGGTACAATTTCACATATAGTATACGTTTCCTTCTAGTCTGGGCAAAGATTAAATGTTGAGCGAATTCTTTGGTTAGTATCTCTTTTGGGTCATTTTCTTATTGCTATGACAATTTGTTGGACATATTAGTTCCTATCATCTTAATTATTGACCTCTTAAGCTTTTGTTTGTTAGTTTGTATTACTTATGACTATCTTTTGTTTAACTTGTCTAGTTGTCTTTATCTTGCCATCAGACACAATGTGTTTGGGCGAGGGAGTGAGCCTGATGTTTACTCCGCTCTTTCTCACTTTAAAAAACACAACTTTTTTCGCAAGTCGAACATCTGCTTTTATCTCTAACCTTTCCCTTGGCTTTTTCGTCTCGCCAAAGGCAGTATTCTATTCTAAGCAGTCTTCAGGGAATCGTAAAGTTGGCACATCAGAAAGAGGTGCTTCAAAGACACCTTGAAAATGTCTTTGAAGGACTTCAAAAATAACTTTGGACCTAGGAGAGCCGTGCTCCTGACAGACTCACATGGAGAGAAGCAGTCACAGTGGGCAGCAAATCATAATATGAGGCTTCCCAGAAGACCACAGCGGAAAAATGGCTGTAGTCAGAGATTGGAAATTGGGAGGGTGCCATTTTTAAAAGCTTCACATTTCTTTGACTGGTGGTTTATTGTTCAGTGTTGTTGAGTGGGAAATCTGACAACAATAATCAACCAACAGTTGAACAGAAATACATGAATGAGTGAACAAGCGTTCAAAATTGGCACCCTCCCAATTTTCAGTTTATGGTTACAGTCGTTTTCCCCCTGTAGTCTTCGCTGAAACCAACAGAGCAGTCCGGTTACTGTGTTCATCCACGAAAGGAAATGAAGTTTATAAATGTTTGAAGTAAGCCAAACTGCTAGCATCGATCTAGTTGGGCATAGCAGAAGTCACACGTCCCCTTAAACATTATTACTCTAGTCTCGTATAAGAAATATTATTACAATTTTCCTTTGGAAATTCTTGGGCCATCAAAAGACATTAACGGGCTTATTATTATTATTATTTATTATTATTATTATTATTATCATTATCATTATTATTATTATTATTATTATTATTATTATTATTATTATATTTATTATTATTATTATTATTATTATTATTATTATATTATTATTATATTTATTATTATTATTATTATTATTGCTTTTATTATTATTATGATGATGATGATGATGATGATGATAACGATAATTTTTATCCTTTGAAGTCGATATTTTTTGCCTGTTTAGGGGTACATGATATTGTTGGATTTTTTCATATTGGTAAAATTATGGTTTTCCCGAAAGTTTTGAAAAGTTTTATCCCCTACGTCTAAAAAAATGACTTGTCGAATGTGACTTAATAAACACCATTTGGAGGTGAACTTTCTTCATCCCTAAATTGGCAAAGGGATCCTTAACGTGCATTCCATAATGCCTTATTGATGCATTGTACCGTGTTCTAATTTACTCGATTTTTTATCTTATTGTGATGTGTGGCGAGAACAGTTGTGAGATAGTCAGAAGTGTTTTGGTGAGGGAAATGTTGGGTGGCTATAAGCTTATATGAGAAAAAAATGGGACATTAAGTTGGTTGGGAAAATATTAAATGTTGAAAGGAAAATATTCAAATACACACACACACACAGACACACACGCACACACACACACTCACACACTCACACACTCACACACTCACACACACATACACACACACACACGCACACACTCTCACACACACACGCACACACTCACACACACACACACACACATGCACAGACAGACACACACAGAGAGAGAGAGAGAGAGAGAGAGAGAGAGAGAGAGAGAGAGAGAGGGGGAGAGGGAGAGAGAGAGAGACAGACAGACAGAGAGAGACTGGGAAAGAATATAAAAAAGAAAGAGAAAGAGCAAGATAGAGGGAAAAGAGAGAGGGTGAAAGGGGAGTGAGAAAGAGAGGTACAGAGAGAGTGGAAAAGATGAAGAGAGAGAGAGAGAGAGAGAGAGAGAGAGAGAGAGAGAGAGAGAGAGAGAGAGAGAGAGAGAAAGAGAGAGAGAGAGAGAGACCGTGAGAAAAATAGATATATTGATAGACAGGCAAAGAGACAGATAAACAGACAGACAGACAGAGAGATATACAGAGAGAGAGAATAATAGATAGATAGATAGATAGATAGATAGATAGATAGATAGATAGATAGATAGACAGATAGACAGATAAACAGACAGATAGATATATAGATAAATAAATAAATAGATAGATAGATAGATAGATAGATAGATAGATAGATAGATAGATAGATAGTAAGTACGAGATAAGGGACAGTCTGTGAGGGGAAAAAATGTAGAGGAAAGGCTTGTGTAAAAGTAACGTAAAGCTCGGATGACGTAGGTCATATCAGTACAGAAATAGAAAAACAGAATCAACGAAACTCTAAAAAAAAAAAGAAAAGAAAATGATAAGAATTAAAAAATACACTCTCTGTTCTTTAGTTGCCGTCTATTTCTGCCATCTGCTTCACTGTTTTACTAGATCTTATCTTTCATTTCTGGGTGTTTGTGGAATTTAAAAAAAACATTTCTAACCCATTTAAATGTGGTGAATCAGACCAATCTAATCTCCCTAGAGAAAAACAACATGGAAAACTAGAACAAACTGTGAACAGAATTTCTAAAACTTTTGACTTTAAAAAAATGTTATGCCATCGAAGATTTAAATGTATCGCTTTCATAATGATTTGGGCGGGTCTTTGGCACCTTTTACTTCTCATTTTTCAATCTTCTCAATCACAAAATCAGGAGGGCTGACATGAATGTATTTATCGACTTGCAGATGAAAAGCTGACGATACCACGCCTAATTGGTGAACTATCGTGTCCATCAATCGTCCACACGCTGTTCGAGAGTTCTAAGCCAAGAGAACAATATTATATTTTGTATTTCAGAACAGAAAAATAACTGTCTCATAAAAAAAAAATCTACTCCGATATAATTTATCTTCTCGTACATTTCTTCAACATTTATAACTAAATCCAGACGCAGTATTGTTGAATTACCAATAACTGATAAAGCAGATTAAAAAACTGCAGTAATAAAATTCAAATTTTTTTGCTAGTTCAACTGAACACCTGGCCAATGCAATGCCCCCCCCCCCAACCCCCCTCCCCCCTCAAATTATAATAATTTGACCTCCTAGAGCTTTTTCGTCATACCAATACATAACAGATTGTCAAACAACCCACAAGCTTGACCTTCTATACAACTAGGAAAAACTAAAGCATGAAAACTGTCAACTGTATTTTTTTAAACTACTAGAATTTGGCACGACATTACAAAATGTAACATAACATAGACCTACCGTCTCGAATTCCTTTATATTGAAGGACAAAAGACATAACGATGACTGAAATTGGCGTCCTTTTCATTTTAATTTCACGTGTCCAAATAAATGGTTAAATGGTATAGTTTTAACGCCCAAATTAACATTATTCGTTTATAGAAGAGGCGGGACATCCTGGTTTAACGTCCACCTCCGAAAGGACCAAGCCAAATTGAAAATTCGTGTAAAGTGCCTATCCCAAGTGCACAACGTCGGACTTCCATGTAAGCATCATGAGGAACTTACAAGTAGATAACCTGTTGAATCATGGTGAAATATTTACAAGTAGATAACCTATTGAATCATGGTGAAATAATAACATATGTTTAATGTCCTATCAACACGTCTTTTGGGCCATTTAAGAGGTGGGACCTCCGAGTTTAACGCTAATCTCCGAAAGGACCGAGCTAAATCGGAAATTCTTGTACAGGGTTTTCCAAGGACCCAACGCCGGGTCGAGATGGGGTTTGAACCCCCGAACCTTCATTCTCGCTTTTACTGGTCCCCGAAGCTATCAACACCATAGCTTTGTACATAACAGATACGCGGATAGAAAATCATGCCATGCTCTTCAGTCAACAAGAAAGAAGCTTTTACAAAAAGGACACTTCTTCTCAAACAACCACATGTAGGATTACTTTTAAAAAGAGTTTTACGCCATTTACAAGAATGAAATATAAAAAGTTACATAAATTATGTCGAAGGTTATAGATGTAACTAAACAATAGCACACCAAGAAAAAAAGGAAAAGATAAATAAAGACGATATTATACATTAAAACAGGAAAGAGGGAAGAAAACACACTACAGCATCCCCCAACGGTCCACTAACTGTACTTGCTAAAGAAGTTTAGCGTCGGTGGTCTAGTGGTTAGGATACCGGGCTCGTAATCGTGAGGTTACAAGTTCGAGGCTTCGAGCCTCAGGCCCGCCGTTGTGTCCTTGGGAAAGGCACTTTACGGGAATTTTCCCTCACTTCACCCAGGTGGGAATGGGTACGCGGCCATAGACAGCGACCTATCTTGTCAGTATGTTAGTGTTTTTGTGCCTATAAATGACAGTTTGCACTGAATGCTTCCCAGGAACTCGAGATTTTTTTAGAATGCTATCAGTTCTGTGGGCAATAATACAGATTATAAAGCGCATAGAGCTTGCTGTTGAGCGGGAACTTGCACTATACACAATGACATGTTATCTAATATGATTATCTTACCTGGGACAGACAGAATGCCTGAGTGATGACAGAAGGAAATGTCCCCGTGGCAGAAGCAGTAGGCTGGCCGGTGTGGGGCTGCAGGACTGACACATTCTTTGTCCTCCGCCTTCTGCTCGAGATGTTTGCTTTCAAAACAGCGATCGTCTCTGTTCTCTTCGGTTCCTGCCTCGACACCCTTCTCCCGTACGGCGTTATATCTCTCCTCTTCTTCAGCGTCCCGCAGTGAATCTTCCACAACTTTCGGAATCCTCACACACAGTATGTCTTCTTTGCACGACGTGGCAAGATTTTGAGGGGAGTCTGAGGAATTTCTTGACACAGAAGGTTTCAGCAGATTTTCCACACAAAAGGCTTGAGCTTTAGCGCTTAAAGTCATTTTCGACCCTGGAAGATAAGTCTCTTATCAGGAAGACTTCGTTAAGTTTTAAAGCTCAATTTCTGATTGTTATTAGTATGTGTGAGTTATTTCACAAAACCCTATAAGCGTTGTTCATTTTGAAGAGGTTCTAAAAAGCTTTCAAACTGAACACACTTACGCACGCTCCAAAATACCTTTCCGTTAAAAATTTCGAAGCACCGAGTGAGGAAAACTTTGACTTCGCAATCTTACAATCTTCACTCCAAATTCAAACGAGGGAGAAAGAAGTCAACTATGTTGTTCCGAAAACAACTTTCACACTTTTGATTTAACATAAAAAACCGGACGTCTGACTTGTCAACTCTTGAAAACAGAACAGCTTCTCACAAACAGACAGTGTCACTTTTGTTCGCTTTCCCAGTGACAACCAACATGCACACACCTTCAGACAGAAACAACAATCGGTTAAGACATCGCTATAATCTAATAACGACAAGGTCTCTGTTACAATCTAAAAATAGAAGCCAATCAAGCAAGAGTGTGAAAGCTGTTTCGTTATCTCCGTTTCTTACGTGTAGAAGTGTGGGCCTGTCACTTCTTGTGTCAACCAATAGCGGCTTGGATGATAGCCACAAGCTCTCAGAAAAGTCTCAGCGATCATCGTATTTGTCTCTCAGTCTGTGCCCGAGGTCCCGGACAACCTGTCAATCATCTGGACATCATGTCCAAGCAAGGTGCATGACGTCTTTCAGGACATCTCCAGGAATGTTGGGTGAATATTCATGAAGTGATTCGGTTATTCAATTCACATGATTTGTAATGAGTGGTGCTTCAGATTCCCGGTTTTTTTTGGTGTTGTTTATTTCGGGGGTGAGGGGTTGAGGGAGGGGGGGGGTTAGTCTAAATGATATAATGCTTTATCAATAGAATGCAGTACAGCGTCAAGGGTGAATGTCTTCCTACTGTCAGAGTAACCTAAGTGAATAGGCTTTTCAAGGACATCTTGCGTCGATTTATTTTTACTTTAACACTTCAATTCTTCACCTCCCTTTTACTTTAGCGTCTCTTTTCTTCTATTCTCTTCTCCCATCACCCTCTCTCTCTCTCTCTCTCTCTCTCTCTCTCTCTCTCTCTCTCTCTCTGTCTCTCTCTCTCTCTCTCTCTCTCTCTCTCTGCGCCCTTCCCTCTTACCCCTTCTCTCTTTCTCTCTATCGCTTTCTCTGTATCTGAGTGCGTGTTTGTGTGTATGTGTCTGTGGGGTGTGTATGTGCATATGTATGTGCGTGCGAGTGAGTGTTTTTGAGAGACAGAGCATGAGAAAGAGAGAAAGAAAAAGAGAGAGAAAGAGTGTGTGTGTGTGTGTGTGTGTGTGTATGTGTTTATGCGTGATTATATATATGTGTGTGTGTGTGTGTGTGTGTGTGTGCGTGTGGGTGGGTGGGTGTGTTTCTCACCCCTCTTCACCCCTTCCTCCCACCATTACGCCTTATAGATAGGCATAAATCGATTTTTCCTCAAACGAGTAGGCTGTCCGCCCACCCATTTGTAGACCAATCTATTGGGTCAACGAAGTATTTACGAGTTATCAACCACCCTTCCTCTCTTCCATCTAGTAGATACATGTCTGTTATTTTAATAAACGAATGTCCGAACAGAAACATGAAAAATAAAAAGTACCTTTCTTGGAACTGAAGACAAAGAAGGAGAGCGTTGGTGAGTAACACTTTACAGCTGGTAAATATGATAACGGCAAGATTTCGCCATGATCAAATCGAGGCTGTATGAGCCAAGAACAGACGCAGACCATAACAATAATATATTATCATAGCACCATCAAAACCACTCATAGAACGAGCTTGGGAAAAGTATGGAAAATGAGTGGGGTTTTTTTTTCAAATACATGTAGAGCAAGATTCAGATCTACATCTGTTTTTAAAAAAAACAACACACACTCACACGAAACAAAAGTTATTTTCACCTACTTGACAACCACACGGTAGAGTTTGGAACAGTTCTGTTGACAATTAAGGTGAAATGAATAAAAAAAAATGAGGACATAAATCTCAGTCTGAAAGTTTAAAATGCATTCATAGTAACATTGTTAACCACCGCTCTTCTAAATCCCCCCTAAACAAGAGTGTTATGAAGTACCCCCCCCCCTCCCAGCCTTTTTATTTGCCCCAATCGACCTGTCTCAAAAACTTTACCGGACAAGCTTTATTCGTTTACATGCGGAAGGTCTCATTCCACAGTGACGTCACGTTTGTCTTCAATCGTAGAAAAAAGTGTAGTTCCCTAGTTGAAGAAAGACCTAAGTTATGTAATATGCAGGTTCCAAAACATGGGGGGGGGGGGGTGTGTTGGTGTAATTTGTAAGTAACACTTTATAGTATAGCTAGAAAATATGATAACGGCAAGATTACGACGGATCAGATCTAGGCTGAATGAGCCAAGAACAGACGCAGACCATAACAATCTTTGGATATTGTAAGTTGTGATACGCCCTTTAAAGAATACATTAATTTATTGGTTACAGTTATCCATTCATTCGTTCAATTTGTGTTCATGTACTCTTTGACTTATTGATCAACTGATTCATCTATAAAATTGTATAGTTTTTCTGATTCAGGTTTGTATATTAAGATATCACATTACTATCATTATCCTTTAAATAATTAATTTTTAATTCATTTACCCATTTACTATAAATGTATTAATCTACTGATTATTTATCAATCATTCATTACTTAATTACCCAATTATTTGTTCATGGGTTTATTTCTTACAAATTAATAATTTCCTTTTGACTGGGGGTGGGGAAGACTTTTTCGGGGATGCGTAGGTGGGGGAGTGTGGAGGAGAGAGGAGGAGGGGGGAGGGAAGAGGTGGTGCCAAAAAGGAGCCCAGGCGGCCAGACAACAAGACAGAGAGTGGCTCCTCCGATACCAGCCTTGTCCTTTTGTCGAGAGGCAAGATGATCACCTCGGGAGTCGAGAGGGTGATAAGGGTGATAACCCTGGGACAGACGATACAGGCGACGATAACGGTGGCCCTCCAACTTCAAAAGTAACGTAAGGACAACGGGATGGAATGTGATACAGGCTACTGGTGGTGGTCACGTGACCCCGGCGGCTGGGGGCTTCTGGAAGTCAGTAAGTGAGTAAGTCAGTCAGTCACTCAGTCAGCAAGTCAGTAAGTCAATAAGTAAGTCAGTCAGTCAGTCAGCAAGTCAGTAAGTCAGTCAGTCACTCAGTCAGTAAGTCAGTAAGTGAGTAAGTCAGTCAGTCACTCAGTCAGTAAGTCAGTAAGTGAGTAAGTCAGTCAGTCACTCAGCCAGTAAGTCAGTAAGTCAGTCAGTCAGTAAGTCAGTAAGTCAGTCAGTCATTCAGAGAAGATTCCATCAGTGCCTGTGGTTGCTATAACATGATTAGCAGACAAAATTGACTCCCACATTGATGTGAGAGTGTCGTCTTGCAAGGCACGACAGTCACGTTCTTAACCTCACGAATGTCATATCTGTTTACATAAAAGCGGTTGTTGGTACAATGTGTTTACAGAACATGGTTGTTCTTACAATGTTTTAACAGTATCTGGGTTATGGGACATTCATTTATTGTGCTCTTAAAACGTCGAATAATTTGAAAATAAAATTAGGACATTACTGTTTTATTTATCAAACAAGTTTGAAATTATCTTCTGTTCCAAAGTGAAAATTCACAGCCCTCTAGAAAGTAGTGACAAAACATCGTTGCCGTTATAATTGTTATTATCAGCACCACAAAAACAAAAAGACCACGTTCATTAGCTAGCATGAAAGCAATCTATAGAATATACAAACAGAACAAAACAAAGAAGTCCACAATTTTCCCTTCACAATAATGTTTACCAAGCGTCTAAATAATGTGTTGCTACTTAGAGCTAAGTGGGTTGTTAGTCTCGCACCTTATCTTCAGGAAGTGCATAGCCGTCCTCGCTGAAAGCGGACCGCAACATGAAAAGAGCATGTTGGTTTTTTTCCCTTTTTTCATATTTTTTGTTTTGTTTTGTTTTTTATCAATAAAATTTGGTTTTCAAGAGCTGGGCTTCTTGGTTTAGTTTTATTCATGTTACTTACTCACCTTCTTTCAATCATTTTGTATATTATTAATCTCCTTATTTGTCGTGATTGTCCGAATTAATTAATTTTTTTGCTTCACTTTTATTCCCAAAAAACGACATTCATTTAAGAGAGGACCAGTGTCTGTGGTGTAGTGATAGGTCACTTCACTGTCGTGTATAGAAGACGGGCGTGAGTTCAATTCTAATGTGGATAGGATCTCGATCAAGTGCCTCCTTTAATCAAGTCTGCTGAGACGTTGTATCACTCACAGCCTGTGTGTGTCCTGACAGGCAGAGTAGAAGCAGCCTACCTTCAAAATAAAAATGTGAGGCAGCTTGGTGGAATCAGGCTCTCGTCAATTTTTGGGCATATTGATTTATTGGTATCATCTTACAGCTTGTTCATTTGTCTTGCTTTCAATGAAACAATTACCCACCCATCTTCCATAGAAGTGGAGATCTTTTGAATAGAAGGAGGTGGGGGTCACCTGATTTAAGAGGTAAAATTAGCGAGAAAATGGCCGCCAAAGCTTGGTAAATTCCAAGGCTGGAGAGTCCATGGAAACTGTAAGTTTATATTTTTGTGCCTTTAATCAACGTGAAATCCTCAAAGGAATGTGTTTGTAAATAGACATAAAAGGTGTTGAGCCAAAAAACAAAAATTTGATAAAAAATGCTAAGCAGGGAGAAAACTGCTGTTTTCTTCGATTTCATTATTTTGACGAGAGCCTGTCCACCACGCTGCCTCACAAATCTATGTGGAATAGTGTCCATGGAGGTGATAAACAACTACAATAAATCTTTTAAGTAAATCAGAAGAAATACAACGAACTCTTTAATTAACACTTTATAAAACTCAATACATACCTGGAAGCCAATACGGTTAGAGAATGTTTGTCGTGATTCTCTCAGCTCTAATCAGTCATAGGCATCACCACCCAGACCTCAACACGTCCATCAACGGTTTTCACAGCACGTGTCAGTTGAAGAGATCCACCATCAATTTCATTACGAGACAAATAAGTACAACGTAGTAATGTTATTTTTTAAGAATTTCCTGACGGTAGACAAATAGAATCTGAGCCATGCTGTGAGGGTTCGTGTTTTTCTAGCGTTTCGCACCTGTCAACAGTAAATTGATAAAGAGAAAGCATAAGTAATTATTAGATTCTATACAGTGATGAAAAAACAACTGTTTCGCCCGAATGTCTACTTTTAGAACATTAATTAAGGGTCAGTACGTCCGGATCAAACATCACAGGTAGATCTACTTTTGCTTTGGCAGAGCGAGTGAGGGCGCGCGTGTGTAAATGTTGGAGTGGTTATTTGTATGAGTATTTAACGTATAAACGAACACATATCAGTATATGTTTGTGTTTGTACCTTTTAAAAGGGTTTAAAGGTTGTGAGAGGATGTTTGAGAGGAAGAAAAGGGGGAAGCCAAGAGAGGGAGAAAGAGAGAGAGAGAGAGAGAGAGAGAGAGAGAGAGAGAGAGAGAGAGAGAGAGAGAGAGAGAGAGAGAGAGAGAGAGAGAGAGAGAGAAAGGCAGAGAGATAGAGAGTTTGAGATTGCGTGTGTGTTACAAATTATGAGAGAGACAGAGTGAGATAGATAGATAGATAGATAGAGAGAGAGAGAGAGAGAGAGAGAGAGAGAGAGAGAGAGTGAAAGAGAAAGTGTGTGTTTAGGTGTGCGCGAGTGTGTGTGTGTGTGTGTGTGTGTGTGTGTGTGTGTGTGTGTGTGTGTGTGTGTGTGTGGGTGTGTGTGTGGGTGTGTGTGCGGGCGTATACATATTTGTGTGTTTGTGTGTGTATGTGCACGTATACGTATGTGTGTGTGTGTTTGTGTGTGTATGTGTGAGTGTGTGTGCGTGTGTGTATGTGTGTGTGTCCCCAAACATCTCGCAAAAATAGAGAAAAAAAGTTTCTAATCTTTACTCATGAAGCCATTACCCAGTCTATTTATCCCCCGTTTGCCTTATTTCTCCAGTAGCAATGTAGGTCATGTTTGTTTTTTTCATCCAAAATTTTCTCGAGCAGCGATATTTTTTCAATTTTAACAATTTCCTAGTACACTTTTCAAAAATGATTCGCGAATGCTCCATCAGCTCTTATGAATACTTAGACAGGACTTCCTTTTGATCTCATCATGTATAGAACTCCATTTATCTATCGTGTTGGTGACAGAAGGATATACGAATATAGAGACAGACTGACAGAGGTAGAGAGACAGCTCAAAGGACACGTTGTCAGAAAGTAAAAGATAACATTGAGATGTGGATGGCTTCTTTCGGAAACGTCTTAAAAAAAAAGAAAAAAATGAAGGCCCCATAATTCGATTGTTGACATTCTTTTATTCATAAAAAAAAATAAATCCAAATCGTAATACACTTTATTTACATTGATTGCCTGCATCATGACAATATTATTGTTTTGTTGAAAGACCACACACGACAATCCTCAGACGCAGAAAGATGGATAAGGTTAAGGTGTTGCCGATACAATCCAAATGATTTTTGCACTTTTGAGATAATCGTGAAAACACGCCTTCGTATAATTTTATAACACACTTTTTCAATAAAACATGACATTGTCTAGATTAAGGGCAACAGGCAGAACATTAAAAAAAAAATTGATTCTAAATAATTCTCCACGAAGATGGTAATTGCAAAATGGTTTACATTCTATTGTTGGCTAAATCTGACTTGAGTCATTATGGCAGCGCCATGACGATAATATGTGAGGCAGCGTGGTGGAATCAGGCTCTCGTCAATTTTTGGGCATGTAGAGTTATTGGTATCATCTTAAAGCTTGTTCACTTGTCTTTATTTGGATGAAAATAATATCCATTTATCTTAAATTTAAGTCAAGATATTTGCGAAAGAAGGAGGTAGAGGTACCCTGTTTTCAGAGGTGAAATTAGTGAGAAAA
>NW_004797275.1:990502-991794 GCF_000002075.1 Aplysia californica
GGGGGTGTTCGATGCTGCACGCACACGACTATGATATTGAGACTGAACTTTTGTCCTTTTATTTTGGCGTTATGATTAGATCCATGGTGCACACACTTCGAAGAAAAGTATTTATAGAGAACAACGACCGGCAGCCATGACAGTGCGTGGTCTAGGTGAACAAGACTATGGTGTCATTTATCATGTTAGATTACATTATGTATAAAAATGAGAAAAAAATAGTATGATAAACCTGTGTGTTCAAATCTGTACAATTATGAACACTTACAACGAATGCTCCATCAACCGCTAAAGAAGTAGTAAAACAGACATCGAACTGTCAGTCACTTTTTTTTCAACGAAACATCATAGAAGACAGTCGTACCAATTCATGCCACCCACCCACCGACCCACCTTCCATCTATAAAGCACAAATCTGCAATTAATGTATTCTCCTTACTCTCTTTCTTGTTCATTTTGAGTGCAATACCCCCCCCCCCCTTTTTTTTCACCAAAACCCACTCTTCAACCCCTGGAAAACCAACATGACCCTCACCTTGCCTTCATATATTATGTGTCTTTTGTGCGCTTTCAACGTTTCATATGCAATGCTACATATTCTTTACAATCGAAGTGTGCTTGCTTTTTTTGTACAATTACCGATAAATACACATGTATATTAACTGATGTGTTATTTATGCCCATATCATATACATATACTTAAACATTATTAATAATATATATACATAATATACATGAACAAATCGTATTTTGACACGATCCTCTCATAAATAAAACTCTTGTTCACTCCCTTTCACTCTCCTTAACTATGATAGGATTTTTTTCCTCGGCTCTTTTGTCGCGCTTGCATTGACTGAACGTGATAATCCGCA
Source organism: Aplysia californica (assembly GCF_000002075.1). NCBI lineage: Eukaryota > Metazoa > Mollusca > Gastropoda > Aplysiida > Aplysiidae > Aplysia > Aplysia californica. Next base: position 991,375 of record NW_004797275.1, read on the forward strand.
GCATGAATCCAGCCCACCCAAGCCATCACCTACCTTTCCTGCTAAGACAATCTTGATGCTTAACCCTAAAACATAAACGCAGTGACGCACTTGCGAGTGTACATACTCACCCCCCCCCTATACACACATACTAATTAAAAAAAACCCACACACATACAATTTAACATACACAAAAAACACGCACACATACGCATAGCAGGTAGTTGGAGAGCGCCACTGGTAGGTCCTACTTCCTTTTTTCACTGTCTGTCTGTCTTACATTTTCCAAGCACTGAATAACCATTACTGTGTCGATGGCTTCTCTGTACTTAAACAAACAAACAAACAAACAAACATACCCATATTGACGCACATAAATCCACGCGCGCGCACACACACACACACACACACACACACACACACACACACACACACACACAC
>NW_004797275.1:991894-995260 GCF_000002075.1 Aplysia californica
AAACACACACACACATACACACACACACACACACACACACACACACACACACACACACACACGCACTGACTCATGCTATTGTTGTTGTCATTTGTCTTCTTGCAACCTACTTTACAGGAAAAGGACTCAGAATTTTGTTTTGTTTTTTCGATCTCTTGACTTTGAAAGGCAAACAATCCTGTCATCACTGATTGTCAAAACAGGATTGTCCAAGAGCAAAAGGGGCGACCTCAGAAGAGACACACGGCATTCACATTTTGTGAAGTAGCCAAACAAACCAGCGACATCGAAAGCACCATCTCCATTATTTTGCTGCCAAAAATAATGTTTTATGAATACAGTTCACTTATCACATAGTTACTGTATTGGCACAAGATCAATAGTGACAGATGTGGACTTCTCTCTCACGTAGAAGTCTATAAAATAAGCAGTGCATACTTCATAATATTGTTACTTTGTGTTTTGCTTAATACGCAGCAATATTGTACTATGATGAATATAAGACATACAACTTATAGCAAGCAAGTAATTCCGTTATTAAAACATAATTATTCTAAAATAATTTTGACGGCCAGGAGGTCTCAGGCAGGGAGGAACAGAAGTAGTGGACATAAACGCTGACTTTGTTTCATTCCCTCCCATCTCCACATTCGTCGTCTGCATGCCTGCCTGTCTGTTTGTCAATCTGTCTCTCTGTCTGCCTGCTTGCGTGCCTGTGTGCCTGTGTGTCTGTCTATCATATCTGTTTGCATGTCTGTTTGTCTACCCATCACTCCTACTCCCTCCCCCCTCTATCTATCTATCTATCTATCTATCTATCTATCTATCTATCTATCTATCTACCTCTCTCTCTCTCTCTCTCTTTCTCTCTCTCTTTCTCTCTCTCTCTCTGTCTATCTATCTATCTATCTATCTATCTATCTATCTAAGATGCTTCGCCCCTCCCCCCACACACACACATTGATCCGAGTTTGATTCTCGTTTTTCTAGAAAATTCTGCATTGAGTATCTCTTTCCTTTTGCTGAGATGTTGTTTCCCTCGGGACTCCGCCTCCGAATTAATGTAAATTGAGTCTATGGGGGCGTCAAAAACACCGACATTTATGCATATATAATATAATATATAATACGTACAGTAAATTCAGGACAAGGCATATCGTGATAATATGACAATTTATCGGATGATAAAACATAACGATTGATAAAAGTCTTTCTTGAGTACCGATGAACATGTCTTAGAATTTTTTTAAAAATTGTCACAGAATCACACCACCAGTTGTGTATTTTATACACCAAATCAAACAAAAACAAAACAGACTACCACGTGCAGTAAAGAGCGGCGAAAGTTTTGGAACAAAAAACTTTGCTAGCACAAAGAGACCAAACGTAACATTTTCGATAAGACTTATCACTCTCTCACTTGAATACAAAGAAAAGTTTCCACCGAAAACTCAATGATACCGGTGCTTGGGGAAAGTGCGCTCTATATTTTGACTTCAGAGCAATAAGACTTGAGAACGCTCATTGGCGGATCCTGCCAAAAAGTATATCGTTATGAAATTACTTCATTATCGTCACTGTTACATACACTAGAATGTAACTATAAAGATCTATGGTAAGTCGTAGCCCTTCCATGTCTTAACACTGTTTGTTATAATAATATTATAATAAACTAGCTGGGCCCCTTTTCGAAGACAGGATTGATCGGTGCCTTTTAACATTAACAGAAAGCAATTGGCCAACTATATTTACAACTCTACTCGAATGGAGCAATAAATCTTGAGAGATGTAATGAATTAGGTCTAGATCTATACTCTCAAAACAAATGTGCCTCGCGAAATATCACTTCTGGCACTTCCGCTGTGACGGGCAGCTAAGCAGATTTGTTTCATTTCTCAGTGGAATAATCTCAAAGGCCAAAGAAGGACGGGAACTTTTTGCCAAATATATTTGTCTAAATTCAGAAAATGAATAAATAAAAAAGCAGGCTCCGTCATGAGGACCTGTCTATCTTTTTGCAGGTACTTGCCAACTTTCAACTCTGTGGCTATCGTAGTTTTATTGGAAACGTGACTAATGTGTTTCCAAGTTGCCAAATATATGATAGATACATACAGTCTAGGACACAAATACTATCATTGGGAGGAGGTGAAAGTAATTTCGTTAAGTACGAATCTTCGCTATAGAATAATTTAAAAAATTATAATAATAATAGAATTTACGCACTTCTCTATTTGCAGGTTTCGCTAGTTACGTGTTTCTCTATATGCGTGTTAGATTTATTGTGCTTGACTATATTTACGTCCAGCGACGAAGAGACAGAGAGACTACGACTCATCGTATATTTTCATAACTTCATTAGGATAAAACTGACATAATTTCATAAAAGTAAAACTGTTAACGAGATCATCCAATCACCACAATTTTTTAAAACCATGAGGTGTGTTCGCAAGAAGTTCTGTGGCCAAAAATAAACAAAATATGTAGGAGCAACGGGTAGGGCCAATAAAATTCTCATCAGTTCTAATAATCACTTCCTCAAGACGACATTCCATTTCAGTACCCGGAGAGTTAGCTGTTGGAAAATACCAACTGTCAAAACCTTTGACCTGCGTTACAGGTTACAAAACGATACAATGCACTCAATCAATTCAAGTAATTGTGTACTATTGACCCGTTCAGCCCGTATATTATCTCCTATGTCTGTCCTTCACAAGTCCAGCCAATACATTGGCATACGTTTATACCCTTCACCCGTCCATACATTGTCATATGTGTGTATTCTTCACACGTTCATAATAATATATTGACTTCTTCTTTCCCCCACCTATACAATGTCTTAGGTGTGTATCCTTCACCCGTCCACATACTGACTTCACCCTTGTATCCTTCACCCGTCCAGCTCATGTATCAGCTTGACCACCTTCTCTCTCTCTTGCTGCTCCACGCTCTTCCTGGGCCGCCTCACTGACCGGATGGCCTCGGGGCTGCCTTGCCAGGTGGGCGCAGGATCTGATGACGTGGTGTCCAGACTTGGGTGAGACCCGCCCCCCGCCCCACGCCGGGGTGTGGATGGGGACGGAGCGCCAGACGAGTTAGACGACTTCGATGATCTGGTGATGATAATAACAATGAAAATGTTAGTATTTGAAATAAATTAAATTAAAAATAATGGTATTGATTATGGCAATATTAATAAAAATGATACTAGTGATAATAATAATAATAATTATTAATAATAATAATAATAATAATAATAATAATAATAGTAATAATACGAATAATAATAATAAGAAGAAGAAGAAGAAGAAGAAGAAGAAAAAGAAGAAGAAGAAGAAGGAACACAAAAGTAGTCTCAATCATCTC
>NW_004797275.1:995791-998427 GCF_000002075.1 Aplysia californica
ACACACACACACACACACACACACACACATACACACTCACAAACCACCTACAAATACGACACTCATCACAAAAACAAAGACGAACCAATCAACAACATAGGATACTACAAACCTTGACGACCTTGACCCCGGCCTCAACAAGAGGTGCGGGGGAATGGCAAGCTTCCCTGTGCTAGTGTTCATGTTCAGATCCTCAAACTCTTTGGAGACCCTGCGGTCTCGTCTCATGGCGTACCTCGCCCCGGCTGGGGAAGAGAAAAAATACGTATATTTTACAGCTCGTTTTAATTAAGTATTCGTGTACAGTGCGGAAAAAACGTCTTTTGTAGATTTGTATTTTCCCCTTACGAGTTGGGGGCTCTCGTGGCCTAGAGGTTAAGGTGTTGGTCTCTCATTCATAGGTCCCGGGTTCGAATCCGGGTAGCGACCGAAAAAAATACTTCTCTAAAATGGTCTCCTTTCACCCCCTTTCCTGCTCTCTAGCAATGTTCTGTTGTCTGCTTTCATTTCCACTTTCTGCCCCCACCGCCTCACCTCCTTTGCCCCCTCCTCTGGGCTTCTGGTAGGAAAGATCTACACCTAGCCTTCTCGGACAAGGGCAAAAAATCTCGGAGGGCCGTGTGCAAGTTGCGGTCATTAAAGATCCCTTGGTGGTCTAAAATCGATAAGAGTAGGCTTCGGCCGCCACCCGGGCAAAATTAAAAATTTCCTACCAACGAAAAATATTAGGTGTGTCCCGCGCGCTCATATGACCTTTGCAGTTGCGAGCGCCGTAAAACACTTACCCAAAAAAACAACAACAAAACAAAACAAACATAGAGTTAAGCATGGGCTTTATATAATATACAACAATTTGGAATCTGAACATACGAGTAGCTCTCCTGAATTGTAATTGTTTCAGAGTGCCTCACCCATCTGTGTTTTTAGCTGTCGGAGGTAAACCATGCATCATAGTTTTGTCTTTGAAATAACGTAACAGATTATATTACAAGTACAAGACGGTACTTTCGGAGATGTACGTTAAAAAGGTGTCCAGCCTCTTAAATAACCTTACCATGTTTCAAGGAACATTAAGCTTATATTATAATTTCCCACAAGATGTCACAAGATCAACAGGACTTGGCAAAACTTAGTGCCGCAAAACTGTCCTGCAAGGAACTGTACAAGGAAAGAGAAAGTGAGGAAGGCAGAGAAGGAGATGGGAGGACAACGTTACAGAGTGGACAGGAAATCTGAGGAAAACAGAGGACAAAAATACATGGCGAGAGCTGGTTTTCAGATGCAGCGGTGCCCCAACGGTTGCCCCAACCACGGGATAGAAGAAGAAGAAGATAATTTCACACATTTCTTTCGAAAATCCACCGAACCTATCAGCCAGATTGAACTTTCAAAGATGTAATAGATACTAGTTAGAAGTACATTCTCTTTTTATTACACTTTTTCCTGCCTCTGTTACCTTGTAGTGTCGAGGGAAGAAGCAAACTTCCTTCCCGTGTTTGTTGTACAGCTTGTTGTATGATTCTACTGTTCTTGACTAATGTTTCTCTGAACCCTTCATCTAAATCTTTCTGGGTCGGCCTCTCATTCCAGCCCAAAACAGTACATTCTAGCTCCCCAAAAGTCAACACAATGATATGCACCAGGGAAACAGTCATGAAGATCTCACCTTTCTCGAAGGACCGGCCCTTTTCCGACACAGTCATCGACCTCTGTCGACCTGGCACTAAGCTCTTCCCACAGAAGGTCACCGGGTACGGATCTATGCACTCTTCTTGTCTGACGTCACAGCTCACCCCCGGGGCAGTGGTCGCTTGGCCGGATCCTCGGCTGGTTTTGTCTGTGTTTATGGAGCATTTATATATCATATTAATATGTGAATTTATACGTAAGTACTGTATCATATTACACTTGAAACTTGAAAATTTTAACGTGTTCATCCAACCGTTGTGTTAAAGCCTTGCTTTACCCACTCATGCAGCATGCCAATTTAAAACTTTATGCATTTTTCGTCATCTTGTACCCCCCTTCCCCTACCACACTAAAATGAAGGAAAAGAAAAACTCATCTCTTTTTTTTTCTTTACTCTCTTTTACACTTATAAATTGACTCAAGAACAGAAGACTTAATTAGGCACTATTTGAGTTGTGGATCTTGTTCAGAGTTTTGAAACCTTGTGAACGTTATCTGTTTCCCATCAACAGAAATAATGAAAGAACAGGCTGCACTTTCCAATGATGTTCTCGTTTAGAATATGCTATTTTAGTATTCCCATAGAAATAAAAACATAAATGTTAAAGCAATAATGTAATCCATGATTGTCCCTCACCCACACAACAAACCTAAAAAACCAAAAACAACGAAAGAACAACAGCAATAATCATAAAAAATAACAACAAGATTCAAACATACATTCATACATTAACGCATAAACAAATGCACACACACACACACACACACACACACACACACACACACACATACACACATGCACACACACACACAAACACACACACACACATACACACGCACACGCATACACACACTCATACACGAACAGACGCACAACATTCACCCACACACATATACACACATACACACACACGCAAACACACACATTTTCTCTCTCTCTCTCTCTC
>NW_004797275.1:1000188-1004749 GCF_000002075.1 Aplysia californica
AGAGAGAGAGAGTGTGTGTGTATGTGTGTGTGAGAGGGAGAGGGGAAGTGAAAGAGGTAGAAAGAGGAAGAAGATTAGAGAGAGCAAGAAAGAGGGCGAAAGGCAGACAAATGGACGAACACAAAGACAGAAAAATAGAGAAAGACAGAGACAGATAGTGAGAGACAGACAGACAGACAGACAGACAAACAGACAGACAGACAGACACAAATCTTGCCAGGCTGTCCCTTTTTGAGAACGGAATCACTCTCCGCCGATAGTCCGCGAGCTACAAGGGTTAATGTTGCCCCGTCTAGCCAGCTTCCGATCGTACAACGCTGGTCTTGTTTGTGGATAATTTGTATTTGTTTTGTGGGTTTTTTTAAAGTGCTTTAATTTTGATATCATATGCGGGTGGTTGACGGGTGCTCTGGTGTGATTTGCTCCTCCTGTCCTATCAAACAGCTGGTCGTTTTTATCAGTCCTCCTTCTTTTTTTATGTAAATTACTCTCTCGTAAAACATCTATTCTTCGGCACTAATATGACCGTATTGTGTTGCAAATGTCGTAAAACTCTTACTATGTAGGGAGGAGAGGGGAATAGACGGGCAGAAGAGAGGAGAAGGGGTGGGGTGGGGAAAGGAGAGTCATACAAAGAGGAAGTGAGGTACAGAATTACTATATTCTATCTATCTATTAATGGAGAAAGAAAGAGAAAGAGAAAGAAAGAGAGAAATTTACAAAGAAGGACACATAGAGAGGCAGACATACAAAGACAGACTGACTGACATACTGACAAAATGACAGACACACTGAAAGACAGACAGAAAAACAAACAGACAGACCCACATATATTATTATAAACAGATACAAACAGACAAGAGGCAGAAAAGATAAGAAAAAAAAACACAATACAAAAAGGGCAGAGCCAGCCAGACTGTTAGAGTAGCCAACACTCCAGAAATTGCCCGGCCCTTCAAGAGTTAATGTGACCCCGAGTTTCTGTCCAAACCACTTCCTCTTTCCCAAAGTGAGTTGAGATCTCTAGTGTGAAGAAGTTGTAGTGTACAGTTCCCGATTTTTGCAAAATGAGAATCGTAGGAATCGAGTCCAAACCAAATTTTTTTCCACTGATGTGATCTTTTTGCGGGTGTCCATAATTTCTTTCAGTGGTTCTGACCCCTAGAAAATGACGTGATTACTTTCAATGAGTAGCAATTACCGCCGATGACTCACTCTAACACCTAGCCAATTCCGGTTAACTGGTCGGCGTAAAACAGCTCCAGGGTCAAGGATGACCTCGATTTCGAAACATGGCGAGGCACCAACAGTTATTTTTCAAAAATAAATTCTTTTCAAAAACTAAATTAATTAGTGACCGTGGTTTATCTAAAAACGAATCGGACTTTTCCTACTGTAGCACCTATCGCAGGAATCGGTTCAGGAATCGATTCTCCGCCCAGCTCTACTTCGGAGAAGAAGTCTCCATTCGCTGAGTGGCGGCCCGGAAAATTGTCTGAGCTGTCTTGTTTGGCGTGGAACGGAGACGACGATAATATTGGTGTGTGAAACCGCATGGTTTAGAAAGCTGTACAGAAAGGGGAAGAGAGGTTTTGAAGAAAGAAAACAAGCAAAGAAAAGAATGGATAGGCGATCAGACGTTAACAAGAAACAAGCTTGAGAACCCAAAATGAAAAAAGGGAAAATTCGGACACGAGAAGTGAATGGCGAACAGGAGGGGACAAAAGATGAGAAGGGAGGGTTTGTTGGGTTTTTTTTTTGTGTTTTTTTGTTTGTTTTTTTGTTTTGTTTTGTTTTTTGAAGCGAAAGAATAAAGTTTAAGATATTATTATAGAAATGCTGTGCCCTGGAAATATGAAGCGCGAAATAGAAAAAAGGGCACGGTGGAAGGGGGGGGGGGGGGGGGGTGGAGAGACGAACAGAGCTATTATGGGTTGAAGAAAATGTTACCACGAAAGATTGCAGGAGATTTTGATGGCATTTCGGGATACGGGGTCTTGAAGGGGTGACAACGCTCTAGGCGATGAGAGACACCAGGATGTGACGACAGAGTTGAAATTATTTTTCTTGGTTCAATGTGTCTTCTATCTTCAGCTGCAATCTTACTGGTGGAATAAATGTCGGCCACGAGTGCATCAAGAAATATTATGATATGAATACGTTTACGTCCCGATGCCAACAATATTTCATTCTTACAGGTTCTGATGGTTCATTTTTGTCTTTTTTTGTCCAATTATCCAAGCTGTCCTAGTTGTTTGAAACATGCTATGTCTTTTCTCTAGCTTTTTCCAGCTTTTAGAATTTGGATTTCTACAAAATGTTAAGATTTTTTGAGCCCATGCAATCGATGTCAAAGATTAAGAAACTGCAAATAAAACAAATGTTCAAAATTTTGAGCTTTGTACATCTCAACGGTTGCACGACGAATAGGGGACCTCATATTATTGTAACAAACGATTCCCAGAGAGGCAAATCTGAGTCGCGTTAGAAGAAGGGGTGTATTGTAGGGGGAGGGGGAGGGGGACGTGAGAGAGAGAGAGAGGGAGAACAGAACTGAGAGAAGGGTGAAAACAGTGACAGGTTAAAGGCGGAAGAGAGAAATAAGAGAGAGAGAGAGAGAGAGAGAGGGGGAGGGAGAGAGAGAGAGAGAGAGAGAGAGAGAGAGAGAGAGAGAGGGAGAGAGAAAGTCAGAGAGACAGAGAGAGAGAGACAGAGAGAAAGACAGAGAGAGAGAGAAAAAGGGAGATAGAGTAAGAGAAAAAAAAAGAGAGAGAGAGAGAGACAGACAGAGAGGAGACAGAGAGAGAGAAAGAGGGAGATAGATAGAGAGAGAGAGAGAGAGAGAGAGAGAGAGAGAGAGAGAGAGAGAGAGAGAGAGAGAGAGAGAGAAAGAAAGAGAGAAAGAGAGAGGTGGGGGAGGGGGCAGACTAACAAACAAAAGTCTTTTTCCAGACAAGTAGACTGTCCAAGCGTTTCGTAGAAGACAAGGTTATTCTTCTGACGTAAGTGCTTCTGTACTGTAATGCACGAAGCTGAGAGTTTCAAGGAGACTTTTGACTTTTCCTTTTCCTACAGCTTCACGATCTCAACCTTTTGAAAGTAAGGGAACCCTCCCCGTCAATCGCCACAAGGTACAATCAGATTATACTGGAAATCATCAGACACACAGTAGGGAGCGCTCAGATAGCAATATTACAGAATCGGTGGGAGTTGTTGACCTCACCCCCCCACCCCCACCCCACTATCCCTCTTTCCTCTAAAAGAAAACCTATGGAAAAAAAAAAATTAAAACTCGAAACAATTTCCACATAACGCCTCAACCAGTTACCAACATTGCAAGAGGTAGTATGCGTCTGCCGGGTTCTACTTCCGTTTTGAGTTTCTTGTTGTTTTTTGTTTTTTGTTTGTTTTAGTTTTCCGAACATGGTTTTTACAAATCAACGTCGTGCAGAAAGTGTCTTGTTAGACAAAACACCGAGTTTTGGAAATTGAAGCTTTTAGTTTCACCTTAAAACATACAAAAATGTGATTCTATTATCACGATCCCTATACAATAACACTATTAGTAGGGTATTCATATCGCTTGATTCATTATTTATTTTTTCTTAACTGTTTGAGATTTTGCCTTTTTTCCCCATGATGTACACGAGTGGTCAGATCATCGTCAAAAATATAATAATTTTCAGGTAAAAGAGATCAAATGACATAATATATTGTCCCTTCCTTTCATCCTCTGTATTCACACACCGCCTCGACCACTTACACCACAGTTAATCTGTCTCTCAGTCTGTCTACCTTTATAATTATACCACTTAGGCATAATGTAACTGAAGTCTAAATATTTGCTTGGTGGATTTAAAAAACAACAACAACAAAAAAAACGATTCTTTTTTACTTTAACATAGAGCAGTATTTCTCTCAACAGTAAAAAAGAACAATCTTCAAAAGGAAATGATGATTTCATTCACTCAACAATAGTAATTATTTTCATATGTTCTTAACACATGAAACAAAAGCTTTTTATTCTCCTTCACGAGGAAAAGTCTTGGATGTCAAATAAAAAACATTAGAATTTAATATTTCAAGAGTTCCGTAATTTCTCCTCTTGCCTTTGAAGTTCCATTTGGAGATCATAGATGTCTGCTATCACAAAGTGCGTATGGGAACCGGTAGTCTTTCAAATCGATCCGATACTCCACAAAGTTGGCGTCCCGTTATGGCCACACCTCATTACAGTAAATATTAAGAGGGAAAACTTTACAAAAACACATTCGATATAACCATACGCTTTAGTTTTTTTCGTACTTTCTCTATCTGTCTAGATATAAAGTATAAAGAGAAAGGGGGGAGAGAGAGAGAGAGAGAAAGAGAGAGAAAGAGAGAGATATATATAGAGAGAGTGAGAGAGAGAGGTGAGAGAGAGAGGTGAGAGAGAGAAAGAGATAGAGAGAGAGGGGGAGATAGATAGAGGGAGATAGAGAGAGAGAAAAAAAGAGAGAGAGAGACAGAGAGAGAGAAAAAGGAAAGAGAGAAAAAAGAGAGAGAGACAGACAGAGAGAGA
>NW_004797275.1:1009849-1016286 GCF_000002075.1 Aplysia californica
TATATATATATATATACACGTCACCAGCCTCTCCCTAAATGTTCCAACTACATCAAAACACGTTTGATTCCCGACGTCACAGAAAGACCAAAGTCTCCGCAATACGGCAGTCGGTGACCGTCATGTCCGCTTACTTGAGAACTGTGGACACGAAGATCCTTTATCCCTGAAGCCGTAGCCGCGAAACTGGGGGATTAGGTGGGCCTTGTTCAACAAATGACGCACTTGAGAGTTCATGAACTGCGTCTTGGTGTCTCAAGAATCCCGATCAATGTTCGAAAATTCTTCAATCAAAGGTGTGTGACCCCAGCAAAACGCGTTATCAACAAGGTTATATTGGGATTTTGTAGGCTTTCACATTAAATTGTTATCATGATATGACCCCTCGCCTACACACCCCACAAGACCGGCCTCAGCCACAATTCAACTTATGAACTGAACACCTATGGGAAGAGAAAAAATATTAATTATCATTTGCAGCTCAGAAGCATCCATACATTTATTGATATCAAAACGTTGTGCTCGTAGCATGATCTTTTATGTTCTAAGTTTCATTTCGAGTAGGGACCTTATTATTTATTGTCTTCTTCGTCTCCAAACATTAGTTTCTTCCCACACTAGCTTATTGACGAAGGATGAAATGATCTGCAGTCATAAAGACGTACAATAATATGTCTAGGGGTAGTGGAACCTTTATCTATCTTCGTCAAAAAAATACAGCAAAGCAATAGGCCCATACTTCTTTCGACCTTGATACTTGACACAGGGCAGATGTGGTGTCGATGTAATCCACCTCACCCCTCGCCTCCTTCTGCTCCTGTAAGCGATGATGATGCTGCTGCTCCTGCTGCTGCTGCTGCTGCTGATGATGGTGATGATGATGATGGTGATGATGATGATGATGATAGTGATGATGATGATGGTGATGATGATGATGATGATATTGATGATGATAATGATGATGATGAAGCAAAAAAAGGCTTCGGGAAAAGATATTTTTCAATATAGGGAAGTTCTATCATTTTTTAAACCGAAAAATGTCAAGGGAACTTGTATCGATAATAACTCTGTTTCACTCTATCTCTTACAACTACAAACAATCATTGTTTTTCGGGATTCACAAGAGAAAATACTTGTTTTCACAATTAAGAAAACATCTCTTAATGATGGATAGCTTTGGAATTATTACGATTGAGAATAAAAATGTAACCTTGCCATTTTGTTGTGGTTATTTACTGTGGTTTCTCTATCGACGATACTCACAGATTTTTGTAACGTAAAACGTTCGTTGTTTGAAAGCAGAAAAGTCAATGTCCCAAACGCCCTAAGATAATCACAGCGTTTTTATGGATCTCCATGTGTGAAACTACCACGACCCCGACAGTAGTAAGGAACACTACATCTCTCGCTCCCGGATCAGTGTATATCATAAAGTCCAGAAAGTGGTTGGGAGGGGCGCGTGTGTAAGGGGAGGGGGGTAGTGTATTAGTGTGTTGTGTGTGTGTGTGTGTGTGTGTGTGTGTGTGTGTGTATTTTGAGGGTGGAGTGAGGAAGGTAGAGGGCAGCACGGCGAATAAGACCAGCACTTACCACCCAGACTTCCCCGACAATGTCCACTCGAAGGAACTCTGTGGCCGGCCCTAGATGTTTGCCAAGGCTCGCCTGTTTACAAAGCGATTACGTTCCAGCCAAAGGGCTGGGCTAATCATAGATTTTTGCGCCGTGGTACTGTTTGTACTGACGCATGTCCACCAGCGCAACCTTTGTGAGCCAACAACTTCCGGAACTACACAAAAAGCTGTGGGCGTAGTAAAACGTATACACAGCGAGACAGCGCTTCTGTTTACGAAAACCTAGGAGCATGGACAAGACAGAAGAGCTATGTCCGGCATGGTTTTATATTGATAATATTTAAACATGGACAGGCATGGATATGGAGGAATGTGCAACCGCAGCTCACGACTGTGAAAGATGGAGGGTCATTACACATCAACCTATGAGTCAGAGTTTACACCTCCAGCATCACCAGCATCACATGTAAACTACTAACAAGACACCCTTTTGGTCAATTTTGAGGGCGAAAGAATATAATCTCGACATAAAAGCGTATTGAACACATAAGAAAAGTCATGTTAGACAGTGTTGACAAAATTGTTAACATCACTTCAAAGCTTCTTTCATGAAATGGTATAGAGCTGTCTTGGGATGTTGAGGTCCTAGCTGTCGAACTGTTGGTAAATGTTAATGTATGTTTACAGCAAGTTTCAAGAAAAATAATATATAAGATTGGTCAATCGTCATGACAGGTACAGGGTGATAAAAAACCAACAACTGTAAAACTTTTTTTCTAAGTATCTCGCACAAAATTTGTATTAGAATGTTGAAATTTGGAACAGATATAAATCATTCAAAAGGAATTTGTTTGACATACAGTTTCCAAACAATAAACTTATTTTCGAAAACAGAAATGGCACTTATAAAAACCACCTACAAATGCAAAATACACAAATTTAAAGATTTTGTAAGGGAAGTCATGAAATGATTGGTTTGTTCTTTTCTTTCATTTTATTTTAACAATGTGATCTTTCCATCCCTGTAACTTTTAAACAATATTTCTTTTCTCCTACAGAGTTAAATTTTTTTTAAATTCTGGAATTCCGAGAACCAAAGGTCCATATGTCCTCCTTTGGGCTCGACACATTTGAACGCGTCGTTCATAATGTTCATTAGTGGCCAATCACAAGGATTCACTCAACCATAAGTACTCAAAGTCACACACACTGTACACCTTACATTATGGAGCTGTTTCTAGAGACAGTAATTTTTATTTAATTTTTTTTTTGGGGGGGGGGGGGGGGTTGAGATTGCCCAAGAGGACAGAATTTGTAGAGTTGATATAACCTGAAAATGCCAAAAAACGTGATTTTTCAAAATGCGACATGTGATCCCTTTCACCAGGCACACACACATATGGGTTTTGCCAAGGAACCAAATGTTCACGCTTTTCAAACAATCGAGCTATTGTGAACACGTTGCTATCCTCTGATAGCTTAGCGAACGGGAAAATGGTACAGCCGTAGATGAAGATCTGCCTTGAGAATGCGGACCATTGAGATGTAGGAAGGTCAGTGCTGCATGCATCATCTACGGACAGACATCTCATGGGGCTCATCTTCTGAATTCTGCACCCTGGTGACGTTTAAAGGTGTGCAAACGGTGTGTTTTTGACCTGAAGTGGTCGTTTTGTCAAGGAGTTTTTAGTTCTGATTCTCTACAGGTCCTAACTGGTGGACCATTTCCACCCTTGACATCCCGTACCTTGTGCAAAACTAATAAAATGAGTTGGTGGTGAAGAAATGGTCAATACAAAAAGTTCTCTGCTCTTTACTGGTCTTAACCATGATCTGAGCAGGCAAAGGAAACTTGAGAAAAACTATCTGTACACTTCTGTTGGCCTGTTAGACTGCGGTAGTCTGCAGTACGACGCAAACGTTGGGATATTTAGTGGTTGGTCTAATGCAAGCAACTGCGTCATGCTACAAAAATGAGTTGTTTTTTACGCGCTTTGTAGAGCAAAACTATTATTTGAATTTATCTAAAATGAATATCAGACAACTTCTTTTTGACTTCCAAATGTTGTGCACAAATTAGAAACGCAAAACTTCAGTGTGGGGAAAAATATTAACAAAAAAGTTGTACAGTTTTTGTTATCACCCTGCTTCCTGTGGTGGCCCTTGAGGAAGACATGTTACACGACGCTCATGAGCCGCATCCGGATATTGTGTTGGTTTATTCCAATGATTATCGTGGGCTTTACAGCTTGTAATGTGGTATTTAAATTTCATTAGTAATAAATATAGGAAGCACCATGCTTTTGGTAGTTGGCTTTTTTTTTCTTTCTTTTTTTTAAAATAACAAATTTAATATTGTAAGTTGTGAATGTATAACGTAATATCAAATTTTATCTATGAGTCTCTAGCAAATTTGTACTTCAGGATGACAACCCAACCTTTTCTCATCACTAGTCTGTGACTTAAAAAACGGTCGCTATTCGGATAAGTATTGCGTATAGGTATAGTAGTACGCTTTCTGTCCCTTTTTCCAGCTCTGTGGGCAGATTGTCAAGAGATATCTCCCCCTGTAGACTCGGAAGTGCTCAGTCATAACCAAACAGACCAATCCTTTCTTATTATTGTGAGTATAAGATGTAAAGAGAGCTACTCACACACGCATATTAGTATCGGCGCCGGGAGGGTAGCGATTAGGTACGTTACTGTCCCACGTAAAAGAAATGAGTTCGATTCCCGTCTATAGAGAATTTTAATCGAGTATCTCCGTTTTTCCGCTTAGACGTTGCATCTCTTCCAGCTCGGGTTATACCCGACTGGCAGAGTGGACGGCCGCCTTCTAGATTATCTAAATTGTGTCGATGAAAGTGTAAACATCACCTACATAATAAAAGTATTCTTTCTTGCTGCACGACATATACAGCCTTCTGTTTCCTGTTACCCCTGTCTGATGTATTACCAATGACCTGTGCGTGAACCCCGCAGTGATCTAAGATCTGAGCACTAGGTCACTCTCCTTCGAAGCGCGCGGGTGTCGCAAGGGGGGGGGGGGGGGACTCAACTTTCACACGCATTATCTGTTCTTTGAGTGACCGCAGTTTTGCTATCGGATATTGTAGGTTTCAGTCTTAGAGGGCTTTGGTTATAATAATATGCTATCACTATCATCCTCAGATTTTATTGCGTTTTTCTTTAGAATGACAGAGCCTGCCCTTTTTCATATTCTTTTTTTAATTTTATCAATATATTATTTCTTTAAAATATTTTCGAAATCCAGAAATAACGGTATTGGCCGTTACATCCGATTGATGTGTTGTGTCAAGATTGTTGATCCTCACCAGCGAGGAAGTCGGGTTCCCTTCAAAATGGAAAACGATCTGTTACTATAGCTAGTTTTTAAAAGAGTTTTTTGTTAGGTCAGTTATTTCGTTTCGGCTCAACCCCAAGTCGAGGAAACATCAAGAAGTAGAATTGTGATCAAATGGCTTTCTGTCGGTCTTGAAGAAATGTCAAGTTTTCTTTTTTTTCTGGTTGGGGGGGGGGGGGGGGGTTGGCAGTTTCAACTAATAATAGTATTGATGATATAAATTCATAAAAATATTACAGATTTCATCTAGCATAAATTAAAGATCATGCTCCAAATAATTTTAGTGTCGCATTTAATAAACGAGTATTTAATGTATATGTGCCCGTTTTAGTATGTTTGTAGCTCTGAAACAATGATGATGTATGACTTCATTAGGGAGTCGAAACTTCGGCCTTGACTATATCCCAACGGTAGAAGCAGATACATAAATATAATATACATGAATTAGTGACAACACTTACCTATCAGATATTCCCATACCCTTTGAAATATCTGAAAATATTCACAAACCACAATTTCTTTTAAGAAAGCATGATTTGATTTGGGGGTATATTACTTTAATTCCATTATAACACTATTTGAAAATCACAAATATAGTATTTCATTGACAGACACATCTGTGTTGATTATTGATGGGAAGATCAGAACTGGGAAACACAACTTACTATTGTTGAGCAGTGACCGTTATGTCCAGGTTATCCTTGAAACACCGTCACAACTCATACCATGATATATAATACCTATACAAAACTGTCAACGTGCATGTCGTCAAACTTGAGTACTTCTGTGATATTCCCCTATTGGACTGTTTGCTCTCGGAGACTTTGGAGCTGTTCAAACTGGCCAACGAACACACCCCTTTGTCCATGGTCTCAGCTAGTTATCAGAGGTGATAAGGTCGCTTTGTGACACGTCGACCGGGAATAAATCACCCTAGGTTGGGAGTTTTGTTCTTGAATTCGTCATTTGTTCACTTCTACGTCACCACGTCGATATTGGAATTCACCTGTCGATTTCCTGAAGGAAATCCCATTAATCATAATGTCAACATTTCCGATTGTTTTCCACAAATTTGATGATATCAGTCCGATAAGTCAGTCTATTATTAGCCAATTCAGAGAAATAATTTAACTCTGTGGTATATTAGTGAAATCAAAAGCAGTTTAATTTTGTTCATTTTAGAATACCAAATTGTTGGTGTTGTAACTATGGACAGAAATCACAGAAAAAAGAGAAAAATCTGTCCAGATGTTGCGTCCTTTTTTGTAACCTATGGATAAAGCACGCACGGACTTCAAAAACGAGAAGACTTACCAGTATAATTTAAACACAGAAAAGGCAATAGTATGAAAGCGTTTTCAAATAAGTCAGAAAATTCAACTGATAGCCAACCTGCGTGGAAAAGCCAGAAGAATATGAAAATAAAAATAATAATAATATATAACATTTATATAGCGCATTTCCAAAAAAGTAGCTCAATGCGCTTTACATTGGAATACCCA
>NW_004797275.1:1016841-1017934 GCF_000002075.1 Aplysia californica
AAGTAAGTAAGTAAGTAAGTAAGTAAGTAAGTAAGTAAGTAAGTAAGTAAGTAAGTAAGTAGGTTCCTGACAGCCAAAGCTCCACAATGGAAACTTCAAATTGACAGTCACCATTGCCTGTCCCAGTTGGTATTGATCCTATCTCTAAAAGTATTTTCATTTTTATTTTCAAATTCGTGCAGCCCTCTCCTTCTGAGCTGATAGTTGATTGAATGTTCTTAGTGAGATAAAAGAAGTATAACATTAAACTTTTATGCAAATTATTTATTATTTTTTATCGCCCACCCTGTACACTAACAACGATAGAAAGATCTGAGCGCAACTGGAAGTCTTTCTGCTGCATTATGTACATGTTCTTTTTTATTCAGGATATCAAATAGTCTAAGAAAAAGCACATGTCTGTAAGATGACTGCGAAAAACATTATAATTAACTGTAGGAATGTCATCGCTATAAGGCAAACAGTTTCCCCAGCTATTGCCCCCAAAGGACGAGGACACTCCAACAATCTTGACCTATGGCATACCCAAAAGCGGCTTACGCAATGTGTAAGTGGTTTGCTGGTGTGGCGTTTGCGAGTGAGAAGACAGCGGTGATCATTTATGTTACGGGAACTTTTCAGTCATATTATTGTTGTTTTTTTCTATTCAGCACAGAAATGGAGTAATAGCACCTGCTCGAAAGTCGCCACCACCTGCAGCAAAAATGTCAGCTTCACAAATTGACATAAATCGTGCAGGTAGTAGGCTTAGCACGGAAAAAGACAATGCCATCGAGTCTAATGGCGACCACTTTTGAGAAAGATAATACTATTCTGATTACGAATGTGCTTTTTAATAAATACATATAACTGGGAAAGCTTGATAAAGGTGTGTACTCTCTCTACACGAAATCAGCCTTTCTGTCTCTTTTTGTTTCTCTATCTCTGTCTCTGTCTCTCTCTGTCTCTGTCTCTGTCTCTCTGTCTCTGTCTCTCTCTCTCTCTCTCTCTCTCTCTCTCTCTCTCTCAACACTTTCCAATATTCCTTTAACCACCCCTTACACCCCCCTACCTTACAATTCCTCGCCTCTCAATGAATGTGTCTGAGAGGTCC
>NW_004797275.1:1018034-1020463 GCF_000002075.1 Aplysia californica
TTTTTCAAAAGCCTTTCTTACTACTTCCTTTCTTCTCAGGCAATATACATTAATGCACACACACACACACACACACACACACACACATGCACACACACACACACACACACACACACACACATGCACACACACACACGCACACACACAGAGAGAGAGAGAGAGAGAGAGACTATCTTCATCCAGACATAGGAACAGAACAAATATAATGAAAGACAACGTTAAAAGCTTATGAAAGATAGGCTTGTAGGAACAGAAAATGTTTAAGATGTCTTTTGAAGCTATCAGGTGTTCTTATTTGTCTTAGTTTCATGGGTAATCAACCAGCTGTCCACTGGCTCGATCAGCAGACCCTTTCATGGATTCTGAAGAGGAGGGAGCAGCAGCTATGGCTTGTGCCTCCTGCAATAAGGCCTATTCTCCAACCAACCAACCAATCAAGTAAGTAAGTAAGTAAGTAAGTAAGTAAGTAAGTAAGTAAGTAAGTAAGTAAGTAAGTAGGTTCCTGACAGCCAAAGCTCCACAATGGAAACTTCAAATTGACAGTCACCATTGCCTGTCCCAGTTGGTATTGATCCTATCTCTAAAAGTATTTTCATTTTTATTTTCAAATTCGTGCAGCCCTCTCCTTCTGAGCTGATAGTTGATTGAATGTTCTTAGTGAGATAAAAGCAGTTTAACATTAAACTTTTATGCAAATTATTTATTATTTTTTATCGCCCACCCTGTACACTAACAACGATAGAAAGATCTGAGCGCAACTGGAAGTCTTTCTGCTGCATTATGTACATGTTCTTTTTTATTCAGGATATCAAATAGTCTAAGAAAAAGCACATGTCTGTAAGATGACTGCGAAAAACATTATAATTAACTGTAGGAATGTCATCGCTATAAGGCAAACAGTTTCCCCAGCTATTGCCCCCAAAGGACGAGGACACTCCAACAATCTTGACCTATGGCATACCCAAAAGCGGCTTACGCAAGGTATAAGTGGTTTGCTGGTGGGGCGTTTGCGAATGAGAAGACAGCGGTGATCATTTATGTTACGGGAACTTTTCAGTCATATTATTGGGTTTTTTTCTATTCAGCACAGAAATGGAGTAATAGCACCTGCTCGAAAGTCGCCACCACCTGCAGCAAAAATGTCAGCTTCACAATTTGACATAAATCGTGCAAGTGTAGGCTTAGCTCGGACAAAGATAATGACATCGAGTCTTATGGCGACCACTTTTGAGAAAGATAATACTATTCTGATAACGAATGTGCTTTTTAATAAATATATATAACTGGGAAAGCTTGATAAAGGTGTGTACTCTCTCTACACGAAACCAGCCTTTCTGTCTATTTTTGTTTCTCTATCTCTGTCTCTGTCTCTCTCTGTCTCTGTCTCTCTCTCTATCTCTCTCTCTCTCTCTCTCTCTCTCTCTCTCTCTCTCTCTCTCTCTCTCTCCCTCCCTCTCTCTCAACACTTTCCAATATTCCTTTAACCACCCCTTACACCCCCCTACCTTACAATTCCTCGCCTCTCAATGAATGTGTCTGAGAGGTCCTGGCTGTTATCGTGATTGCAGTTATTTCTATTTAGATTACCTCCTATCCTTATCACCAACACTCCTATTTGGGATAATTCCGCCATTATCCGTGGGTCTCAGACGGAGGCCAGTTCTGTAACATTGTCGTAATGGTTGCCAAGGTCGACATTTCAGTCTGTTTTACATTTCTGTAGTCGGAGTTGGGTTTTTTTGTTAGCTCTTTTTTTTTTAGTAGATGGTTTTACGGCCCTCGCAACTGCATAAGGTCATATGAACGCCAAGGGGTGGGTGGCAACTGAGAAGTCTTTACAGGGAATCAGACTTTATTAAACTGCTCACCTCTCTAGCTTCAACAGCACACGGTCTGCTTCGACTGTCAAGGCACCCCAAAATAGCAGGTCACAAGAGAGTGACAAGCATACAAAAGAAGTAGAAGAAAATGATAATAGTAAGGATTAGGAAAGAAAAAGCAGCAGTTCCCTGTTGTAGATCAGGCACAGTTATGAGCGTGACAAGAGTCAGCCCATTTACAATTCTGCTATGCTTGAACGAGAAATGTCCCCCCTTTGGGAATGGCCTAAAGACACTTCAGTCAGTGGCACTGCCCCGGGGGGTTTATGAGCTCTGATTCCACTGGGTTTGTGTTTTTCTTGTTAACCAATAATAATAGGTCACCTGTACTGTTATTCCAAGTTGACCATTATACTTCTATAGAAGCAGAAGAGTCATAGCTTTGTTAAAAACTCATAGCCTTTCATTAAATAACAATCTCTATCGGTGGAATTCAACTAATTCGCCCTTATGTGAGAGATGTAACTCTCACGAAATTGAAGATGGATTTCACTTTATTTTCTATTGTTCACATTTTGTCCACCAAAGGAAGTTGTTATCACTCCCCCC
>NW_004797275.1:1020563-1024559 GCF_000002075.1 Aplysia californica
CCCCCCCCCCCCCCCCCCCCAGCCTGACTTAGCCCAGTGACAGAAATATGCAATGTTTTTCTCATGATAAGAGACATATGCACAACCTGTACTTATTTATTATGGAAACTTTATTTATTAAATGAGTGTCTTGTGTGATGTGATGCGGGCCAATGGCCTTAAACACTGAATAAACTTACTTACTAATTCCAAGTTGACCCCTCTTTTTGTGGTCTCTTAATAACTTGGTCGGAATGGGGTTTGATGTAAAACAAGTGGGTGCAAAACGGTAGAGTCCATTTTCTAGAACTCACTTTTTGCCGCACCATTGGATCTTAGAGTTGCTGTTTAGCGTTCTGAATGTCGTAGAGTATAAAAATAATATTATATTTCATTGTCTTTGATTTGAAGTCTTCATTTTATTTATATATTTATCATTTTTTAAATTTATTTATTAATTTACTTTTTTAGGTGGAGGGGGGGGGGGGTAGGTTTGTTGTGCGTTCTGGTATAATAATGTAGATGAAATGTTGTGAAGATGTATAGGGCCGTTTTCAGTTAAGATTGTTTGGGTTTTTTTCCCTTCATGCGAGGCAGCACTTACGTGATAAGATTGTGGCAGGTTTTGAAGTGGCCCATTCTTGCTTGGATCGTACCCAGACTCTCGGAGATACGTGGATAAAAGGGAACACGTTGGAGAAATACTGCGATGCTGACGTGCCAGCAACGTGCAGACGCCAATAATCATGCCCTTTTAGATGTATTGGAAGCAATTTTTCTCTACTGGGTAAATTCTGGAATTCACATTTGGGGGCCGGAGAGGCTAAAATACAGCTTTATTTGTGGGTCACATGTTCTGGGATAGGGTTAGAGTTAGGGTTAGGGTCAGGGTTCTAATTTGAAATTTGAGTCATAGTTAGGGTCAGGTTTGGAATTACAAACTCGAATCTCAGTTAATATTGTGATTTCAGCATTATTAGAACTATTTAATATAATTCGGTTTCCAAGTCAACGGACTTACAAAATTTGCAAAATAACAATATAATATTAAGCATCGATTTTCGCACCATGAGAGCGGTAAAAAATTAAATTTTTTGTTGGTTTCACCGTGGTTGTTTTTTAAAGTGACAGCTTATCCGTAGTGGAGCCAGAAGACGGTGTTTAACCACAACACCAGGCCAAGCCCCTGAGCTGTCCCTCGCGGCACGGTGTGATCTTCCATGTGAAAGGATTCTCACATCACACCACATCACACCGCAGCCTGTTTAAGAAGCTTCCACGATCCCTACAAGAAAGGGGAAATGGGATTCTGGTCCCTGTGGGAGGTGCCATAAGAACGTTTGGGAGAAAAGAAGAGAATATGAAAATAAAAAAGGTAAAGGGATTAAAGGTAAGAAAGGTCAGAAAGGTCAGATTGAAAGAAAAGAAGTTGTTCATTAGCGCGTTTTGAAATTTGCCTCACAATGCTACAGGTTCTGTACAAGTGCTTTTAAAGAACACCGATAAAAGGTGGGTTTTTATGTTTTATTTTATATTATTGTTTTTAAAAAAAATATTATATTTTTCTTAGGGAAAGGCACAAACAAACGGTACGGGTTACCCAACCAATTGCACGTAAATGATATAACCGCAGTGACAACAGCCTGCCGGTAAAGCTCAAACGAAGAACGAAAGATTCGTGCTTCTAACTCTTTCACTATAACATCTCTTATGATTTCATTTATTTCTTGTCCACAATATGAGCTTAAGCCAAAATGTTAACGAAAATAAAAAACAAAAAATAAAATAATAACAGGGACAAACGAAAATGATTCCTTTAAGCCTGATCTCGAGTCAAATAAAAAAGATTTAAATTTCCCCTGAATACTTACAATGTATATGATCTATTGTAATAGTTTTCCTCCGAATACTTACAATACAATAAATATTATGATCTATACTGTAATAATTTTTCTCTTAATACTTATAATATATATAACCTTTTTTTTTTTACTGTAGCAATTTTTCTCTGACTACTTACTATGTATATGATCTATATTATAACAATGTATCCAGAACCTGATGTGTTTCTACTCGACCCCACCACTAAAAATAACTAATGTCCAGCTCACTGCCCCTTACCGTACAGTAGAAGAGGGACCAATCAAAACACCCAGTCACTTGCCTTCACCACAGGTCGGCAAACTGTACTAACTTTGTTTGAGATCGGAATTGGATCGCTGGCGTAATTTCATTTTTCAGCGTTTTCTCAGTATGAGTAGTCAGTGAGTTTTGTTGGTGGCTTGACCAATTACTAGGAGTGAGTAGCTTCTTGGGGTGGAGTTTGAAGGAAAATCTGGTTCATTAGACAGATTGCTTCAAGGTGATTAGGTTGTGGAGAGAGAGAGAGAGAGAGAGAGAGAGAGAGATAGATAGATAGATAGAGAGAGAGGGGGGAGAGACTGAGGGAGAAGAGAGAGAGAAAGAGAGAGAGGGAGAGAGAGAGAGAAGAGAAAAAGGAGGGAAACAGGGAGTAAGAGAGGGAGAGGAGGGAGAAAGGAAAGAGAGAAAAAGGGAGATGAAGACAGAGGGGATGGTAGCGTGAGAAACTGAAGGGGGGGGGGGTGAAAGAGAGAGGGATAGAGAGAAGAGAAAGAGAGAGGGAGA
This sequence comes from Aplysia californica, assembly GCF_000002075.1. NCBI lineage: Eukaryota > Metazoa > Mollusca > Gastropoda > Aplysiida > Aplysiidae > Aplysia > Aplysia californica. Next base: position 1,023,189 of record NW_004797275.1, read on the forward strand.
GAGAGAAAGAGAGAGAGAGGGGGAGGAGGAGGAATATAGGAAAGAGAGAAAAGTGGAGAGAAATAGAGAGAGGGGGATAGAGTGAGAAAGTGAAGAGGGGTGTGTGTGGGGGGGTGTAGGAGAGAGAGAGTGAGAGAGAGAGAGAGAGAGAGAGAGAGAGAGAGAGAGAGAGAGAGAGAGAGGAGAGGAAGGGGGCAAAACGTGGATAAGGTAGTGATGTTCTCTAAAGACTTCCGTCGTTTCGCAGAGTTAGTGGAAGTTTCACAGTAGGCATTGTAGGCTTGACCCGTGTCATGAAATGAGAGCAGTAATAATAATAATTATATGTGCCCTAGTTCTGTATATTATCTTCGCTTGTTCGTGGATGTGCTAGTGAGTGTAATATACTGATTGGTCAAAGGAAGGTACTCCGAAGCCAGTAATGGATCTCTTCGCTCTTTCTACTCGGGTCAGATTAAAAAGAAAGCAGGAAGCAGGGGGGAAAGACAAAGTAGGCAAACAGTCACGTATCAAATGGGAGGCAGCGTGGTGAAGTCAGGCGCTCGTCAAAATACTGAAATCGGAGAAACAGGCATTTTTTATATTTGGTCGCTTTTAAGCACAAGGCGGCTATCCCTAAAAATGTTGTTTTGAGAAAATCAAAGGTAAAGTTTTCGGACCTTGATCAGTTTCTTTAAAAGGCAAGAAAAGTTTTCTCTATAACTAAACAAATATACACACCAAATGAAACCAAACGTTTCATATAGGAAGGGCAATGCCCACTTTTGGTGTAGGTTAAGATTTCTGGAAATGCCGGAATCTGGGTTAGCCCGCTTGGCCTTAAAAGCGACCCCTTAATATAAAAAAAAGAAAAGGAAGGAAAACTAGAGAGGAAGATGTAAATACTCGTATTGTAAAATATACTCATTAAACTTAGGAATTGTTTTTATTTTATCTGAAGCTCTGGTGTGTCTGCAATGACAGTTTTAGCCTAGCGTTGTAAAGGAAAGGTGACGGCGATGGTTCCAAAAATAAAAGATACAACAGGAATAATATCTTAAAGACTCGAACCAGGGCTGCCCACGCAACAGCTGTATATCAGTCTGAGTTGGGTGCTGGTATAATAAAATAATAATGTTATGCTTCGTTTACTTTGGTGTTGTGGGTGGTTGGCGGGTACTCTGGTGTGGTACAGTGCTCCATCTGTCTTACCAAACATATAGTTTTATTGTCCTTATCTCTCCTGACAGCTTATCCGTAGTGTATTCATCAGACGTTGTTTAACCCAACACCAGGCCGAGCCCCTGAGCTGTCCCTCGCGGCACGGTGTGATCTTCCATGTGAAAGGATTCTCACATCACACCACATCTTCCCAGCCTGTTTAAGAAGCTT
>NW_004797275.1:1024668-1030849 GCF_000002075.1 Aplysia californica
TGAGAGTATGTCCAATCCATCGCCACCGCCTTCTTCCTACCTCACCTTTGACTGGGATCTGTCTTGTTTTCCATAACACTTCCACATTGGTGACCCTGTCTGTCCATCTGATCCTCAGTAACTTTCTTAGACACCTGTTCAAAAAAACCTGGATCCTCTTTATACAAGTCTGTGATGCGTTTCTGTGTTTGTTACTCTCTCATAAAACCTCTAATGTTCGGCATTTATATGACCTAGCTGAGTAGCAAATGGCGTAAACTCTTGCTTAAACTTGTTTTTAAAAGTTAAGTTTTTGTCTCACGGCACTGGCAAGACAAAATATGTCAAAGAAGTGCCCAACGGTGTTACCAGAGAGTAACATACAAAGAAAGAAAAGAAGGGGAGATCAGGACAATAATAATGTTTGATAAGGAAGAAAAAACCTAAAAGGTAAACACAAAGAGTAAAAGAAAACGTACTTCAGCAGATTAGTTTCTGTTCCGTCAGAGACCAGAGAAGCACTCTCGAGCAAACTCTGTGACCCTGTTGTTTTGACATTTGGAAATAATTCCAATATTAGATTGTCCTCTACCCTGAGACAACAAGCCATCCACCCTGTCAATTCTGTTTACGCTTAATGCGCCCGAGGGTCCTTCCACAGGGAAGATACCGCCAGGCAGACTATAGGAACATTACTCGTAGTAGCTAACACCGTGGGGCTGAGGGACGAACAGGGCGACATGCGGATAGAAAGAAGGACGGAAAGAAGAAGAAGAAGCAGAAAACTCATCGGAGGATTGTATTACAAAACGAGAATCACGATCAGTATGGGGTTATCTCGGTATATTACTGTAGCTTTCATGGCTACTTACTACCAATTATTATTCATAGATAGAATACTTTACCTTTTAACTTTTTGTTCTGTAATAAGTAAAGAACTCTAGGCAGCATCTCTCACCCCTTTATCTTAATGAATTGAAATTTATTTCAAAAGCCCCCCCCCCCAATTACTGCGTCAATATATTATTCAAATCACTTCAAAGTCTAAAAATTTCTTTCTGCTTATTTCATATTTTGATCATGAAACATTATTACTACGCTTTGAGCGGGTTAGTGTGCACCAAACTTGATCACAGTGCCTTCCAATTAGTCTCTCCTCTCCCAAGGCCCGCTGGGCACGTACCACAACAGACAGTTTATTCGTTCTAAAACATAAGCAGAGCTGCTCGTAAGACTTTCGATTCACTTCTTGAATGCATTGCACAAACAGAATGGGAATGGCTCGACATCCAGGTGTAAGGTGTCAATGACGACGTAATTGATAATCTCCATTTCTTTATTTCTCATGCACCATTTTGATCGCGCTCGTCTCGAAGCGGAAAGTCAGGGTTTGAGCCTCGGTTCGGACTCGGATTTTTTCGCCCCCACCTACCCACCCAGTAGTAATGGGTACCTGACTTTGAGTTTTGGAAGTAAATGCGGCGTGGATAGGAACTGGCCAGCCTAACACAATATTATGCCGAAGGCCCAGGAAGTTGTCTCACTAACAAGGCAAAAGTCCCCAATGTCCAGATAAGATGCGGGAACAACTTTACTTTACTCTGACCAAATTGATCGAAAGTAGCGAATAATTTGAAACAGGTAGACCTGCAAGGTATTTTGCGTCTCAATAGACGAGCTTAAAACAGTGTACATGCTACAGGGTTAGCCTGAGCTGTAGATATAGAGGGAGTACGTGCACACTGCCCAACTACTATTAATATCCCTCCCTTCAAATTTTGACTTTCTCTAGATTATCTCTTGATTATGCTTCAAGTTACTGTCCACCAATACTTTTAGATTGAAGTAAGGTGTGAAGGTGTGTCTTACTATTTTACAAGTATGATGGGGATGTTTTTATCGTGGGATATTTTGATTTTTTATTTTTGAGCTGGTGTGTAGAAATGAAACCCAATTCTTTTGTAGTTACGTATTTCAGAAAGTCATGGACACCCCCCCCCAACCCCCAAAATAGTAGATCGCAAACAAAGAGAATTTTGTCTCCGGGCGACATCGTATACTCCCATTATAATTTTAAGGTGGAGTTTAACTGATTTGTCGTAATGCGTCCATTTTCTTTTTAGTAGCTTGATGTCTGAAACGAGAGATCGAACAGGCAGACAAAGAAAAAAGCCAAACGTTTATGATAAATTAACCATGGTACGTAGAAAATATAATATACAATAGTATCATGTTTCTGGTTTTCGTATTTACTTTCTTCAGTTTCTTAATCTATAATATATCCATACAGAAGAAGCATGTGGCTGTCAAATACAGAGATAATGATACAGATTACTTGCTCTGTAAGACAACATAGAAAAACACGTAGCTGAGAAGGAATAACAAAGGATCTCTCTCGCTCTCTCTCTCTCTCTCTCTCTCTCTCTCTCTCTCTGTCTCTCTCCCTCTCCCTCTCTCTCTCTCTCTCTCTCTCTCTCTCTCACTCTCTTTCACTTTGTTATAGCGCTGTTCGTTTCTAAGCTGATGGTACTAGTTTGAATTACTACCTGAGAGTTTTTTTAAACTGAGTTCGCCTGTAGTTGGTTTTGGTCTTCTCTGATAGAATTTAGTTTATCGGAAACATACATCCCATAGGAGGCACCGACTCTTGATTTACCTTAATGGTAATATTTTTCACAGCGGAAAATTCCCCCTTCAACTTACTCTCATCATATTATGTACCATACAGGACTGCACAAAAGAAGGTAAACTGTATGACAAACTGTTGATCTTACCTAGGGCATTAAACTTGTACAGATGCATCCCTTAAGAAAACCTTAGTGGGAAACATGCACAGTGAGATATTATGATAAAGTCGTTGGGGGAAAAATCCCAGACTGTTTACAACGGTTTGCAAATTTGAAAGATAATTATTTGCCCAGCCTATTACTACAGTAGAATTGCATAATCCACTGAAACCTCAGGTATGAGAAATTACCGAATTGTATAAAAAAGCAGGAGCAGTAGCAACCACCACCAACACCATCAACACCACCACCACCACCACCACAACAACAACAACAACAACAACAACAACAACACCAACAACACCAACAACAATAACAACAACAACAACACCAACAACAACAGCAACGACATCAGCAACACACACAAACAGCTAGCAATATTACAAACGATTCCATAAATACAGTGACATACATAGTAAAGATAAATAATAATAAACCTTCAGAGCTAGCCATTTTTCAAGCATACACTGTCATTGTTAATAATTGATCTTTACACCTTCATTTTGATTTGTGTAAGTTTGTATAGGTATATAACAAAACACAAAGTTGCCTTCCCCACATTTCTAACATGCTTGACCTAGTGCCCTTGTTGTCATGCCCGAAAGATCCCATTTTCAACAACAAACCCCCCCCCAAAAAAAAAACACTGGTAGACCTGACTTGGATGGTGGGGGGGGGGGCAGAGGAGGGGGATTTTGACCAAATACCACTTCCATCAAGCCTCTGAAGTGCTCGGTTTCCCTGTGCAGGACGCCATCAGTGGCTTGATCGACGACCCCCTCCGACATTTGACGCCGGTCACGACTCCACCCAGTGGTTCCAGAAACTTCTCCACGACCAGGGCAGCAGTGGACAGGAGCAGACCGACAGCGGCGAGGAAGAAGATGGGGACAAGCTCGCTGATGTTGAGAGAACCATCCAGGTCTTTCTTTACGTAGGTTTGTTTTCGTCTGATGAAGTAGAAATCAGACTCACAGGGTTGGCGAAGGCGATGTAGTTTGGGATGGGCCATAGACTCATTCGAAGCTATGTTTTAAAAAGACGCTTTTGAAAAAACAAAACAAAACAAAACTACACCCCCCCCAAAAAAAAACCCAAAAAAACCCCACCAACAACAACAAAACAAAGTAAAGCAAAACAAACCACAAAGAAACCCCAGCATGTAACATGATGGTGAAAAGGTTACTGGAAAAAAAATGTCTGAATAAATAATTGTGAGGCAGCGTGCTGGAATCAGGCTCTCGTCAAAATAATCAAAGTGAAGAAACGTCCATTTTTTCCACAGGTTTGTGAATTTTTATCAAATTTTTGTTTTTGGGCTCAACACCTTTCATACCCATTAAAAAACTCATTTCTGTGTGGATTTTTCTGAAAAACGTTGATTAAAGGCACACAAGATGTAAATTTTCAGTTACCACGGACTGTTAAGCTAAGGAAATAACTAATCTTTGGAGGCCATTTTCTCATTAATTTTACCTCTGAAAACAGGTGACCCCGACATCCTTCATTCTCAAATATCTCGACTTGTATTTAAGATAAACTGATATTTTTTTTCATCCAAATAAAGACAAGTGAACAAGCTTTAAGATGAAACCAGTAACTCGATGTTACCAAAAATTGACGAGAGCCTGATTCCACAACGTTGCCTCACAATTTCTCTTGAACATGACCCTTTTAATAATCTACCAGTATTTCTTTACAGTTCGAAACATGTTTACCAGCGTCTCTGGTGTAGCGATTAGATGTCTAGCTGTCGCATGTAGGGGACTCGAGTTCGATATTAACATGTTCTTATGCACAGTAGAATTGTAGATGGGCTGATTGATCAATGTCATGCTCATACAGTACAAGAACAACTTAGAGGAAACTGCTGCTTTATCCTTACTCATTCTTACTGACGTCACTACCCGTGATTACTTTTGTTCTGTTCATAGTCTTACCCGTGATTACTTCTGTTCTGTTTATAGTCTTACCCGTGATTACTTTTGTTCTGTTCATAGTCTTACCCGTGATTACTTTATTTTGTTCTGTTTATAGTCGTACCCGTGATTACTTTTGTTCTGTTTATAGTCTTACCCGTGATTACTTCTGTTCTGTTTATAGTCTTACCCGTGATTACTTTATTTTGTTCTGTTTATAGTCGTACCCGTGATTACTTTTGTTCTGTTTATAGTCTTACACTACACCCATTTACTTATAACATATTATGCTGTTCACAATCTTACCCGTTATGATTTCTGTGCTGTAGTTTCGAGTTCTCACTGCGGCAGTGGTCAGATCTGAGAAGTTTCCACTTGGAGGCCCAGACGTTGATGAGCCCGGAGTCCCACATGTAGTGCAGCTCCTTGTCAAAATGTTTCTTCATGCTGGAATTCGGTGGTAAGGCAAAACCTTTTGAGACACAAAGAACGCATTTTTTAAAAGGTTGTACGTTCTGATGTAACACTCCCTTTGCTTTAAGTCAGTTTTCTTTTCCTTAATATTTTCTGCCCCCCCCCCCCAACACCACACAAACACGCACCCTCTTTGAACGATCCCGTGTATGTGATTGATCCGCATATTTGCAAAACATAGGACTTAATTTTATATAGTTACTTCATCACTTTTCAATGGAGGAATTCTACAACTTTTGTTTTCTTAGCTCTATTCTGTCTATTGGTGGACAGCTCCCAAACCATGATGATAATGATGATAATGACGATGAAGTCGATGATGATATGTGTGTGAGTGTGTATGTTAATGTGTGTTTGTGTTTGAGTGTGTGTATTTGCATGTGTGTAAGCATGTGTGTACGTGCGTGTGCGCGAGGGTGCGTGTGTGCGTGTGTGGGTGTGTGCGTGTATGTGTATGTGTGTGTGTGTGTGTGTGTGTTTGTGTGTGTGTATGTGTGTTTAGTGTGTTTATGAGGAAAGAATAACCACGATACAGACATAGCTATTACATACATAAAAGCTTCAAAGTCACTAACTAGACTGTAACAAACCCAGATAGAGCGAGATTGCCCAGCCGTGTATGGTCGTAAGTCCCAGGCCACAGTATTTCTTCATGAGAACGGTCACCTCATGCTCAATGGTCAAGTAAACATAGTTGCCTGCCAGAAGTCGCGCGACGTGGTAGCTCTGAAGGGGGGGGAGGAGGGGTCAGGTTAGTTAAATCTTAACTCATTCTGGACGCACATTCTAGTCATTAATTAATAGAAATAATGACAATAGATAGCATTTGTATAGCGTAATCATGGTGACATTTTTTTCATAGACTCAAGTTATTCCTGAACAGAGGAATGGAATCAAATATTAAAAAGGGTCAGAAGCCTTCCGCGTACGGTGTCGATATTGTTTTCTAAAGCAATAATACTGTTAACACAATTGATGTTATTATAAATATATTAATAATCATAATAATGATAATAACAAAAA